>NW_024070204.1:5776696-5854547 GCF_014754425.2 Oryx dammah
CTTTGGAAGGAAGGATGCTGAAGCTGAAACTCCAGTACTTTGGCCACCTCATGCGAAGAGTTGACTCACTGGAAAAGACTGTGATGGTGGGAGGGATTGGGGGCAGGAGGAGAAGGGGACGACCGAGGATGAGATGGCTGGATGGCATCACAGACTCGATGGACGTGAGTCTGAGTGAACTCCGGGAGTTGGTGATGGACAGGGAGGCCTAGTGTGCTGTGATTCATGGGGTCGCAAAGAGTCGGACATGACTGAGCGACTGAACTGAACTGAACTGAAGCTACTTACAACAGTTCTTAGAACAAAGTAAGTGCTACATCAATGTTTGCTATTATTTTTATTTACACCATTACTATCAACCTCGTCATTGTCTTTATTGTGCAGGCAGGTACCGGAGCAAACCTGAGCCTAGGGGAAGGAATGGCTGCAAGGAGATTGGCGCAGACTTGACTTCTCACCTTAGTATGCTATGCAGTTTCTATCCCAGGTAGCGGCAGGTGAAAACCACACTGCCCTAAGGGAAACATTTTTGTTCCCCGGATTCCCAGGTGGTGCAGTGGTCAAAAATTTGCCTGCCAATGCAAGAGATGTAGGTTCCATCCCTGGGTCAGGAAAGTCCCCTAGGAGGAAATGGTGAATCATTCCAGTATTTTTGCCTGGAGAATCCCATAGACCGAGGATCTGGTGGTCTACAGCCCATGGGGTCCCAAAGGGACTGAGGGCACATCTTATTTGCTAATATGGGACAAGATGGACCACCTTCAGAATTTCTGTTTCTCTTTGGGACGTGTGGAGGATATTTGACTGACTGGGGACTCAGTCTACTCCATCCAGGTCACAGTCTACAGACAGGGGTGGCCCATGCTTGATGCTAGAGCACTTATTTTGAGATCAGACTTATCCTTCTGTGGGCCATTCCTTGCTGACACTTAAACATCAAGCCCTCTGTTTCCTCCCCTCAGTGTTAGCCTGACCCAGACTAAATAACGCAGATTTGGGGTATTTTAGTTTCTTGAGTCTGAAACAGGTGAGCACAAAATTGGTGGCTTAAAACAACAGAAATATATCCTCTTAGAGTTTCAGAGTCCAGAAGTCTGAAATCAATACGTCATTAGGACCATCCTCTCTCTGAAGACTCTAAGGGAAAAATTCTGCCTTGCCTCTTCCAGCTTCAGGTGACTCTCGGCATTTCTGGCATATGGTAGCATCACTGCAACCCCTGCCCATGTTTTAGGTCTTGGCCATGTCTTTTGGGGAGACCCAATTCAACCCACTGCATGGGAAAAGTTTCGGCTGAGCGTTTGTCATCCTTGGACCACTGTGGGCAGGTCTGGTGGGAAGTGTCTTCTCCTGGAGGCAGACATAGCAGCAAAGCAAAAGTGTTCTCAGGACAAAATCTACCTTCTACTGTTTTTTTTTTTTTCATTGAATTAAGGGAAAACTGGGCTTCCCTGGTGGCTCAAATGGTAAAGGGAAAAGTCATGTGGAGTCTATAATTTATAAATTGTTCTCTCATGTTACAATTCTCTTTCTATAACCTTTATCTTCACTAAATTCAAAGGGCCCTGTGTAGACTTACAACTGTTGGCTGTAGAGGTGATGAAGTGAGATCAGGCCTGGACTCCCTAATGTTTCTTTCTCTAGATTCCATCAGTGGGGTTGTGCCAGGTGTCGTCACCAGGTGTGAAATGGTTTTGGCCTGGAGCCGGGACTCTGGGATGGAAATGTGCGCCCAGTGGGCACTCAGCAGCCAGGTGCAGGCCTGGAAACACACCCAAGCACATAGGAAGACAAACCTCAGAGGCGGGGAGGGCCGCTGCCTGTGATGAGGGCACCTCTGAAAACAGGTGCGCCAAGTGCAGTCTTGAACGTGGTCCTCCACTGGCTGCAGCAGGTGACGTCATGGACTTCTCAGGACATGGGAGCTGTCCTGGGGGCAAAACAAAGCACCCTCGGGGGCGTCACTGGATCTGTTTGCTGATGACAATACTGATGAAACACGGATTCGAGGTGAATCAGGATAAGTGTGGATACGGCTGATGACGAGGAGGCAATTGTCCCGCTTAGAGGGATTTGTTTTAATTGTCATGATCGGGCTCACTATTTTTAGGCATCTTTTTGAGCCTTGAAGTGTACTTTTAAAATCTGAGGCTGACAGCACCGGCTTCTCCCAGAATCCTCAGATCTCAGCATACTTTTATCTGATCTCTCATTCACACTTCAACCTCCTGGTCCACTTGCACTGCTTTTCAGGGAGCCTGGCATTTCCTGAAAACACCAGGGTCTTTCTGTCTTCTGGGAAGTTCTGCATGCTCTTCGCCTCTGCTGATGGAGTTCTTGCCTCTCCTGGCTGGTGTTTTAGACCATTCAGTGCAGGCTCAGCCACAAGTCTGGGGAGCAACTCCTTGACAACTTCACGGTACTAGAGACCCAGCTCCCTCTAACCAGACTTGACAATGATAGATTCACCTCTACGCCTCCCAGCTCCACCGAGAGCCTCCATCTACTGGGTGATAAATATAGAATAGTGCTGCCCGGCTTAGCTGAATTGGCCTTTTCTATAACAGCAGTGTCTTTGGTCTGCTGGGAAATATTCTGAAGATTAATATCCCATAGTGCAAGAGAGAAAATGAACAAAGATTTGCTCCTAGTCAGGTCAAATACATAATGATTTTGTGATGTTTCCTAATTATATGTTTTATTGAAAAATGTATCTAGATGTCTGCATCTTCAAAAGCAGAGCTGCAAAGAATCACATGATCTGGACTCTTTCAGGTTGAGAATTTTGTCATTTTTTCCCCCAAATACAGTTCTTCCAAGTTTAGCTCTTTTTATGAAAATAATAGTAGGATATGGCAGTTTATAATAGATGTTGATTAAATCATTTGAAGGAATTCCTTCTTGTTGAATATTCTGAGTGAAAGTGACTAAATGAACAAGGATTCCCATTAATATAATCCACACATAGACGTACTACGTTAATAGAGTGACAGTGTTCGAAAGCAGATGAGTCAAAACAGAACAGTTTTAAACAGAAGCTGTGGGGACTTCTCCCCCACCTGGATTTCATTCCAAGAAATCAAATTCAAAATGCCATGTACTTTTAAACACTAGTATTACACAACGTTTTTGACAGCAGTGAATTCACTTTGAATAGATTTCCTAGCTGAGATAAGTGGCTAAAAATAATTTTCTTTTTAACCATCTTGACCTAGTTGTGTTCAGCTGCACTTTTCAGAAAAAGAAAAGAAAAAGAACTAAAACCGAAAAAGCTGTATAAAGCTTAGAAAAAGAATTTAAGCAAATAATGACGTCCCTAAGGAAAATTCAGCACCCTATTTTGTCGTATGTTGAAAGTACCCAATTTTCAACCCTTTCGAGTCATCATCATTGTTAGTTTAGTTATTACAATTGTCACTTCAGACTTTGGAAATGGAGACATGCAAAAGGATTTTTCCAAAGACACTCTATTTATTGCTTAATTATTACAGGATTTTGTGTTCAGATGGTGGCAGCACTGTCAACTGGATTTTAAGAGATCCCCCCCTTTTTTTTATTTTAATGTTACCAAATGTCTGGCATATACATAGTGGGTATTCAGAAAATGTGGGTTGTTACGTAAAACATAGAATAAAGGATACAAAGTGAACCCTTAACAAATAATGAACATATTTACAATATATTCAACAATACAGTATCATCAGGTAGACAGTGCAAAATAGGCAAGTGCTAGTTAAGGTTAGAGACTGGGCTTCCCTGGTGGCATAGTTGGGAAGGAATCTGCCTGCAGTGCATCAGACCCAGGTTTGATTCCTGGCTCAGGAAGATCCTCTGGAGAAGGAAATGGCAACACACTCCAGTATTCTTGCCTGGAAAATCCCATGGACAAAGGAGCCTGGCGAGCTACTGTCCAAAAGGTCGCAAAGTGTCAGACACAACTGAGCCACTAGGCACACACACAATGTCCCCCACCCCTTTGTTTTTTTTGATTCATGAGCACTGTTTATGTCTTGAAAATACTAGCTTATCAACTGTGATATTGAAGAGGAAAAGTTAAAATTTTCCGTCACCTCCTGCTCGTCCCATCTCTGTAACTCAGCTTGCTCCTTGAAAATCTGGATCGAGTAGGTCACCTAGTCTCAGAAAGTGGGGACTTGCAATAGTAGGAACTAGAGCTTATCTCACTCACCCTTGTCCTGCTCTTTGCAATCGCCCACCCCTGCAAACCTGCTTAATCATGCCTGTCCAGGTCAGGCATCCCCTTCCCCATCTTGACTGCTGCTCCCTTGTGTGCTTGAAACCCCTAAGTTTAAACCAGCCTATTAACAGTTAGTGTCGTCCACTACAGTCTGTCTATTAAAACTCTGTTATCCCTTTGTAACTCCTCTGGATCCGCTGGTATAATAAACCAAAGTTCTCCAACTCTCTGAGTGTGGTGCTTGGTTTCTCGAGTACTGGTTTCTGCAACAATATGTGTTATAAATATTTTCTTAATTTATTACATTATTTTCACTTTATTTCTGATATCATTTTGCCATGCAATTAATTTAACTTTTTAATATAGTCAAATGTAACATTTGTTCATGTGATTTGAGTTTTGGATTTGCTTAAAATGTCACTCCTATTTTGAGATTATTAGTAAAATTCCTATATTCTCTTTCAGTATTTCTACCACATTTATTTCTTTAGAAGTTGGTTTTTCTACCTGGAGTTCATTTTGATGATCAGTGGTCAAGTAGGAATCCTGATTTACCATTTTTCTCAGGTGCTAGTTAGACACCTCACCTTTATATACACTGACTGTAATGACATGAGTTTGAGCAAGCTCTGGGAGCTGGTGATGGACAGGGAACCCTGGCATGCTGCAGTCCATGAGGTCGCAAAGAGTCGGATATGACTGTGCGACTGAACCGAACTGATACACGATACCTACGCAGAAATATGCAAGTATATTTGTAAATGTGTGTATTATAGGTGGTCTGGTTGCATCACATGTTTAGAGACCTGAGGAAGAACTACACAGGATTAGGAGGGAGGCATTAATGCTTTCTTAAAATAATATAAGGGCTTTGCCTATGGCTCAGCCGTAAAGAATCTGCTTGCAATGCAGGAGAGGAAGGAGGTAAGACCCAGGTTTGATCCCTGGGTTGGGAAGATTCTCTGGAGTAGGAACTAGCAATCCACGCCAGTATTCTTTCCTGGGAAATCCCACGGACAGAGGAGCCTACAGTCTGGCAGGCTGTAGTCTGTTCACTGAAAAATGTAGTAGCAACCAGAAGGTAAAGAATTGTTTTGTTTGGTGGGAGTGTTTAAGACCCCAAGCCCAAGAGACAGCATCTCAGTAGCTCTGAGAAAACTGCTCCAATGAAGCAGGAGAGGGAATCAGGATACAAGTTTGCACTAAAAGGGGGCAGGCAGTCTGAACACCAAAGATCAGGTATCAGGTTAAGGAATTTAACATGCTATGCATGGGAAGGTGCAAGCCTCTGGGCTCACTGAATTCATCCCTTTCATATGCACCTTGGCTATCTGGGGCCAAATCCTGTTTCCTTGTTCATTTTGCTTCTTATATTATTCCCCCAGCTCCTAAGCAGTCACCTTCAGGGGTGCCAGCATCTCCTGGATCAGTTTTGGGAGCCCTTGTGTACATCTGGAGGCCAGAAATCACTGATGGCCGTGCTCTTTCCTGTTTATTGATATGGCAGGAGATGTTTTCATTTCACAAGTCCATAGGGTCCCAAACAGTCAGACACGACTGAGGGACTGAAGCACGCATGCATGCAAAATAATGTAAAGTAAGTCTTCTGACATATTTAGAATTTCAGAATTATAAAACCCAAAGGAAGCAGGAGATGGGATATTGTTATGGACTGAATGTGTGTGTCCTTCCAAACTCGTATGTTGAAGCCCAGCCCCCAGTGCGGATTTGGGGCCTTTGAGAGGTAACTGGGGTTAGATGAGGTCACAAGAACAGACGCCTAGATTAATGAGGTTAGTGCCTTTGTAAGAAGGGACTCTAAGAAGAGTCACAGAGAGTTTGATTTCTCTCTCCCCGTTCATCCTCATATACACAGCTAGAGGACTGCACTCTGCCAGCCAGGGAGAGAGGTCCCACCAGAAGCTGCCCTTGCTGACTGCAGAACTGTGGGAAGATGAATATGCATTGTTTAAGCCTCTTAGTCTACGGCTTGTTATGGTGCTCTGAGCAGACTAAGACAGATATCTTACTTATTCTCCAGCTAAAGTAAGTAAAGTGCTTCTCAGGTGGCACAGTTTGTGAAGAATCCCCCTGCCAGTGCAGGAGATGCAAGAGATGGGGGTTTGATCTCTGGATTGAGAAGATCCCCGGGAGTAAGAGATGACAACCCCCTCCAGTATTCCTGCCTGGGAAATTCCATGGATAGAGAAGCCTGGTGGGCTACAGTCTGTCTGTGGGGCTGCTAAGAGTCGGACACAGCTGAGCACAAGCACACACGGAAATAGGTTCAAATAATATATAAATTAGAATAAGTAGGATTTGCTCTGAGCAGGTTCCAGGAGTTGGTGATGGACAGGGAAGCCTGGCGTGCTGCAGTCCATGGGGTCGCAAAGAGTCGGACACGACTGAGGGACTGAACTGAGGGATCAGACCTAGGGAGGAACTTTCTTGGTCTAAGACTGACCAAATATTCCTAAAAATCATTATGTGATTAGAGGAGAGGAGGGAGAAGACAAACCAGCCAAATCCTTTCACTCCTGGAAAGTAGAAAATGTACCTATTTTCAGGCAAGGGTCATGACTACTTGATTCCTCAAGTTTATTTTCAACTCACTGCTTTAATATTAGGTGATGTTGGATTTAATACTTTTATTTAATGTGTCTATGTGTAGCCATTGACCTACTGGTTTCCCATCACTCTGTTCTCCAAGAGTTAACATTTGAGAAAAACTCTGTGGATATGATAATCTACTTTGGGAAAGTGGATTGTCCTTCAGTGTGTTAAACCCATTAAGGAAATAAGACTGAATTTTTGTGAAGAGATGGGTGCTTTTAAGAAGAGCTGATTTCTACCCACATGGCTTGAGTGTTGAGAAATCAATTTAGACCTCATGTCAAAATCTACATATATCCCTACAAGCTACGTTGCTCATCTTTGACTCTACAGCAATTCAAAAGTTGGTATTCGACTCATAAAATCTGTAAGCCTGGTTCACAAGCAGCAGCCCTTCCTTCATGCAGTAAGACTGATATTCTAAAAGGACAATTTGAGGATGCATTGATGCGTTATTAAAAATAATTTTATGTATGTCCTTACTATTTCTGCTGCACTGGGTCTTCGATGCTGCACACAGGCTTTCTCTAGTTGCGGTGAGGAGACTTCTCATTGCAGTGGCCTCTCTTGTAGCAAGTGCGGGCTCAAGGGCACTCGGGCTACAGCAGTTACAGCACGTAGACTCAGTAGTCGAGGTTCCCCAGCTCTAGAGCACAGGCTCAGAAGTGGCATCCAGGCTTCAGAGCCCCGCACAGATGGGACCGTCCCGGGCCAAGGACGGAACCTGCATTAACAGGTGGATTCTTTACCGCTGAACCTGCAGGGAGGCCCCAATGCATATTTAACTAGAGGCCTTTTTTTAACATAGGGCCATTGGTTTCTTTGGGAGATTTGGGGTCCAGTGAAACTGTTAAGGACTCAGTTAGTATCTTATTGCTCTGCTGCAGGCTGAAAGATGTCCTTTCAGCAGTAGAAAACCTTTCATCCCTCCCAAGTGCCTGTACACTTTTAAGTAATGATGGGGGAGAACTCTTGATTTATAGCCTGTGACCACAGAATGTGATTTTGGAAGTAGCCGGAAAGGAAAGAAAAGGATTTAAATGATCTACCACATTAGAAGCTACAGCTGAGAAAATAAATTTTGAGTGGAAATTATTGGGAGATATTATTTCTTCAATTTTTCATCTGGAAGAGCAAAAATACAAGCAGCGGCAGGAAAGAAAAAGCTGCCTGCTGTCCCAACTGAGTCTTCTTTTATGATAAGCCTTTGGATACATGGATTGAACGTTCAAATACCAACACACTGATGGAGATAACTTGGGTTTAAAACCACTGGTGCATGCCAATGAGCAGATATCATCAAAGAAGGCCAATAGCTGTCAGGGTCATAAGGACTGTGAGTTGCCATAGGAAGCCTGTCAAAACAACTCAATTCCAACCCCACAGCCACCCTCCAGCATCACCCGAGAACGTCCATGCCAGTTGGCAGCCCTCTTATGTGTAATCAGGTAAAATTCCATTAGAAGGCACCGGTGATTTGGAATCTAATGTGACTGGAGAGTTCAGGTTGGTCTGCCAGCCATCAACAGGTTAACTAAGTTAACTGTACCTGAGAAGCAGGAACGTGGGAACGGAAATCAGCAGCTACACGCATGGACGCCACAGGAATGCAGACATGAGTGATGAGACCCACGCATCAATCTCCTTGTGACACATATACGCTCTCCTCTTCTCCTCAGTTCTTACTCCTGCACCGCAGTCAGGTTCCATAAAGTTCCAATCCATCAATGTTTACAAAGGTAGGAATTTACCCCCTCAAAGCCAATGCCACCTGGCTTCATTGGAAAAGCTGTCTTCCCTAGCTCTCTGAATCATGCTTTAGGAGGTTGTGGTCGTTTATTTCAAGGCAGTTGTTTATTGTGTCTTATGTGGTGGGTCTTTCATTCACAAGAGCTGCCTCTCAGCCAGGCAGATGGAGCAGAGCAACCTGGTGTCCACCACAGCTCGGGAAGCATGGACCTGGGGACGCCGAGCTGGAGCACAGTTCAGAATCCAAGCAGTTCCAGTGGTCACAGAACTGTGGCTCATGCCCTTTCACTCGAATCCTCTGTTCTCATTCCTCTGGCTTAGTCTTGGAAAAGAAAAATTGCACTGGATCAGTTATACCTGCAGTTTCAGTTCAGTTCCGTTCAGTTCAGTCTCTCAGTCATGTCCGACTCTTTGCAACCCCATGAATCGCAGCACGCCAGGCCTCCCTGTCCATCACCAACTCCTGGAGTGCACTCAGATTCACATCCATCGAGTCAGTGATGCCATCCAGCCATCTCATCCTCTGTCATCCCCTTCTCCACCTGCCCCCAATCCCTCCCAGCATCACAGTCTTTTCCAATGAGTCAACTCTTCTCATTAGGTGGCCAAAGTACTGGAGTTTTCAGCTTCAGCATCATTCCTTCCAAAGAAATCCCAGGATTGATCTCCTTCAGAATGGACTGGTGGGATCTCCTTGCAGTCCAAGGGACCCTCAAGAGTCTTCTCCAACACCACAGTTCAAAAGCATCAATTCTTCGGTGCTCAGCCTTCTTCACAGTCCAACTCTCACATCCATACATAACCACTGGAAAAACCATAGCCTTGACTAGATGGATCTTAGTCAGCAAAGTAA
Organism: Oryx dammah; assembly: GCF_014754425.2. Classification (NCBI taxonomy): domain Eukaryota; kingdom Metazoa; phylum Chordata; class Mammalia; order Artiodactyla; family Bovidae; genus Oryx; species Oryx dammah. Next base: position 5,786,110 of record NW_024070204.1, read on the forward strand.
TGTCTCTGCTTTTGAATATGCTATCTAGGTTGATCGTACCTTTCCTTCCAAGGAGTAAGCGTCTTTTAATTTCACGGCTGCAGTCATCATCTGCAGTGATTTTGGAGCCCAAAAAAATAAAGTCTGACACTGTTTCCATTGTTTCTCCATCTATTTCCCATGAAGTGACGGGACAGGATGCCATGATCTTCGTTTTCTGAATGTTGAGCTTTAAGCCAACTTTTTCGCTCTCCTCTTTCACTTTCATCAAGAGGCTTTTTAGTTCCTCTTCACGTTCTACCATAAGGGTGGTGTCATCTGCATATCTGAGGTTATTGGTATTTCTCCCAGCAATCTTGATTCCAGCTTGTGTTTCTTCCAGTCCAGCGTTTCTCATGATGTACTCTGCATAGAAGTTAAATAAGCAGGGTGACAATATACAGCCTTGATGTACTCCTTTTCCTATTTGGAACCAGTCTGCTGTTCCATGTCCAGTTCTAACTGTTGCTTCCTGACCTGCATACAGATTTCTCAAGAGGCAGGTCAGGTGATCTGGTATTCCCATCTCTTTCATAATTTTCCACAGTTGATTGTGATCCACACAGCCTTTGACTTTATAGTCAATAAAGCAGAAGTAGATACTTTTCTGGAACTCTCTTGCTTTTTCCACAATCCAGCGGATGTTGGGAATTTGATCTCTGGTTCATCTGCCTTTTCTAAAACCAGCTTGAACATCAGGAAGTTCACGGTTCATGTATTGCTGAAGTCTGGCTTGGAGAATTTTGAGCATTACTTTACTATCATGTGAGATGAGTGCAACTGTGCAGTAGTTTGAGCATTCTTTGGCATTGCCTTTCTTTGGGATTGGAAAGAAAACTGACCTTTTCCAGTCCTGTGGCCACTGCTGAGTTTTCCAAATTTGCTGGCATATTGAGTGCAGCACTTTCACAGCATCATCTTTCAGGATTTGAAATAGCTCCACTGGAATTCCATCACCTCCACTAGCTTTGTTCGTAGTGATGCTTTCTAAGGCCCACTTGACTTCACATCCCAGGATGTCTGGCTCTAGATGAGTGATCACATCTGCAGTTTAGTTCAGTTCAATTGCTCAGTCGTGTCCGACTCTTTGCGACCCCATGAATCACAGCAAGCCAGGCCTCCCCGTCCATCACCAACTCCCAGGGTCCACCCAAACCCAGGAAGACTTTATTCAAGACTATTGCAGTAGGGCTTCCCTGGTGGGTCAGTGGCAAAGAATCCACCTGCCAATGCAGGAGACACGGTTAGATCCATGATCTGGAAAGATCCCGCAAGAGGTGGAGCAACTAAGTCCATGAGCCGCAACTACGGAGCCCGTGTGCGGAAGCCAGGGAAGCCTGTGTGTCCTGGAGCCTGTGCTCTGCAACCGGAGAAGCCACCGCAACGAGAAGCCTTGCACTGTGACAAAGAGTAAGCCCTGCTTGCAACAACCAGAGGAGAGCCCACATTGCAAGGAAGACCCAGCACCGCCAGAAACAAATAAATAAAATTATTTTTTAAAAGAGACTATTGCAGTAGGTGAGAGAGTCTGTAGTAGGTGAGAGAGTCTGTTGATATAGGGGAGAGAGCTTGAACTCAATTCCACTGCAGCAAAAGATGAGCCTCTAAGCCCTGGGTTGAGCTGGTGGAAAAGTACTGCCAGACGTCACGGGGAGGACGGTCAATGTGGATAAGACCTGAGCTCGCTAAGTGCTGCTCCTCTAAGGGAGGGACCCGTCCTTTCACAGAGACTGGGAGACAAGGTCCTTCCCAGCCTCCCTGACCCCTGGTCCCATTGCTGGGCGGGGGGGCGGGGAGCTCCCCGGTCCTTGAGGGAGACAGTTCCTGGGCTGGGAAACCGGGAAGAGGCTGACAGAAGCTCTACGTGTTAAAGGTGCAGAAAAGGGGTTTACAGCGGCGAGTCTTCTCAAGGAAATGCTCTAAGTAAAGGGAAGCCCGGGGTCTGGCGACCGGAAGTTCAGTCGGTCCGAGGGAGTATCTCCGCCGTCTTAGTCAGTGCGCGTGTGCTTTTCCCCGGACCCGCAGCCCGGCCGCTGATCCCAGAGCCCACCCCAACCCCGGTCCCCTCCTCTCTCCCCACCGCCTAGGCCACCCTCACCCCTCGACACACACCGTCCTCCTCTTCTAGCAAACGCTGCCCTGGTTTCAGCTTCTCGTCCTCAGGAGAGCGTCCCACGCCCTGCCTCTACCCCAGGCTGTGCTCCGCTGCTCAGGCCGCTTACAACTGCCCCTTTGGGTGTGTTCCTCCCCCAGACACTGGAAGACTGCAGTTCAAGGAAGGCTTTTGGCTTCCGAATCCCCAAGGCCAGGCCTGGTACTCGGACACATCGTGGGGATTCAGTTGGTGCTTCCTGATTACTAAAGTGTTCGCCACTCCGTTGTGGCCCACTCTTAGCGACCCCATGGACTGTAGCCCGCCAGGCTCCTCCGTGCATGGAATTCTCCAGGCAAGAGTACTGGAGTGGGTTGCTATTCCCTTCTCCAGGGGATCTTCCCCAACCCAAGGATCGAAGCCAGGTCTCCTGCATTGGGGCAGATTCTTTACTGTTGACTGTCTCAAGAAAACATTTTAACGTTCAGTTTTCCGAGACCAGTAGCTGATTCACACAAGGTCAGGGTCTATGGAGAATCTGTGATTCCTTACCGTGTGCTCTTGTAAAGCAGGGCTTCAGGCCACGTGGCGATCACAGGGAGCCTCTCCTCGGCTTAGAAATGCTTCCTAAAATAGGCCACGTTCACCCATCACGTTACAGTTTATATAACCTTTTACATCACTTCATTTGATTTTTACAGCTGACCTATGTAGTAAAAGACCTTTTATCCCCAGTGAAGCGCCAACTATCAGCAAATCACAAAGTCAGGTGCTAAAGCCAGGTCCAGAGTTGTTTCATCTTCCCACTCCTACCCATCCCCCAGGCTTCCCTGGTGGCTCAGCGGTAATCTGCCTGCAAGGCGGGAGATGCTGGAGACTTGAGTTCGATCCCTGGGTCGGGAAGATCCCCTGGAGGAGGAATGTCAACCCACTCCCGTATTCCTGCCTGGAAAATGCCATGGATAGAGGAGCCTGGTATGCTACAGTCCATGGGGTCACAAAGAGTCGGACATAACTGAGTGACCGAGCACACACACCCCCAACCCCCACCGTCTACCCCAAGGCTCCATTCCATCACTTCTTTAAACAGAAGCTCCTTTTTTTCCCACCTGCTACAAATGCATCAGTTCTTGGAGAATTTATCATGAGCTTTGATTCTGAATTTTTCAGACATGACGTTAATTTTTTTTTTTAACATTTCAAGGGTTGGAAGGAACTGAGAACAAAATTATTGCGGAGAGGAGGGTAAATTTTGAGTTCACTTCCCCAGTTTCCAAGCTCACACAGCCTGCAGCAACAGTCTTTTACTCATGCTTAGGCCATGTCAATTAGACTCCCAATGTGCTGTTTGCTCCTAAGGGTAGATCCTTGAATAAATCATTTATCTCTAGAGGCACATTGTCCTCACTTGGTTTTGTCTCTCTGCAGTCTTTCCATTTTTTCCTCCATTTTACTTTATTGAAGAAGCAGGGAATTTCTGCCAAGGAAGTATGGGTAGCAGAAATAACTGCTTCTTTATCTTAAAATAATAAGGATATTATAATCAGAAGAATAATGAGATGATCATTCAAAATCATCTTTGTTGGAAAACGTGAGGTGAGAAAAGTAGAAATAAATGATCTGAACAGTAGATAGGCATTTCTAGAAATCCTGTCCCCGATACGTTGCCACTGGTAAAGCTTAAGTGTGTGTGTGTGTGTGTGTGTGTGTTCACGCATGCATGCTCAGTTGTGTCTGATTCTTTTGTGACTCTATGAACTGCACCCCTTCAGGCTCCTCCGTTCATGGGCTTTTTCAGACAAGAATACTGGAGTGTGTTGCCATTTCTTCTTCTAGAGGGTCTTCCTGACCTAGGGGTTGAAACCGTTATCTCTGGTGTCTCCTGAACTGGTGGGTAGATTCTTTACCACTGAGTCACCTGGAAAGCCCAAAGCTTCAAAGAGCTTTCCTCAAAGATAGCAGCAAGATGTTTAGGATCACAGCAGTGAAGCAGTCACTTTTTCCCCTTGGTACAAGAACTGAACTGGTGCTTCTTATCTTAACTGTGCTTTGTGTCACTGAGTGAATGTTTGTGGATGAAAGACGGGAAGGCAAGAATGAGTCAGTGACTGAATGAAGTGCGCTCGCTGCAGGGTGGCTGAGGCTCCAAGGCCCTGCCAACCTCCTCCCAGCCCAGCTCTCCCTTCCCCGGCCCCAAGACTGCTCTCTCTGACTCTTGGTCCAGAGCAGCCACCTCTGCTCCTTAGGACTGAACAAGGAAACCTGGGCAGAGGTGACCTGTAATCCCCTGGTTTAGCACGGATTTAGACTTTTCCTTCAGGTCATTGTCTATCGCTCTGCAGAGCTGAGAGGCGCTGAATTCCAAGGGCTAAGGCCCTGACCTTGGCTTATTCACTGTGAGTCCAGGATGACCTGGGCAGGGACAAGAGAACAAACCAGGAACAAAGGCCAAGCCCATCTTCCCAAGTGACCAGTGTCTGACTGAGTGGCCGAGACAGTACGTACAGTTCCAGCCAGAACACGAGGCCCCAGATACAGAGCAACTGCGGTCCTAGGGATGCTATCCATCAAGAGAGGCTCTGGGTCACCGCCCAGGGCAGTGAGCTGATTACCGTCTGGACTGAGCCTCTGAGATTTAAGATTGACTAATAGCAGTTTCAAGCCTGCGTGACAGATCTGGGTCTGGAGCTCTGGTGTGTCTGTTTCAGAGTCCGAAACACAAACTGATCAGTTCCAGCACTGACAATGTTTCCCCTCCTTTAGGGTAAGGTCTAATGCTTTGCAGGGCTTCCCTGATAGCTCAGCTGGTAAAGAATCCACCTGCAATGCGGGAGACCTGGGTTCTATCCCTAGGTTGGGAAGATCCCCTGGAGAAGGGAAAGGCTACCCACTCCAGTGTTCTGGCCTGGAGAATTCCATGGACTGTATAGTCTATGGGGTCTCAAAGAGTTGGACAAGACTGAGCGACTTTTGTTTTCACTGATGCTTTGCAGAACCACTGGTGGGGCATCTCTTCCTGCCATTCTCCAGGAAACAGGCTGAGCTGAGATGCGACTTGAAGCTATGCTGAACTCATGATGAGCCTCATGAAATCAACAGAGCCGGTGTCACCCTCCAAGCACCAAGGACTCACAGGTGGAAGAAAGAGGAGCCAGGGGGAGGGTTGATCTCACTTCCTGAGTGTTAAAGGGATACTACATGGTTTGAAGACTGAGCTCAAAAGCACTTGTATAGTGGTATTCCTAAAAGAAACTGCAATAACTTGTTTTCCTAGAAACTGTTGGCTAATTGAGGAGATATGAAAGCACCTTCACACTCATTTTAATAGAATTACCATCTGCTTCCTCACAAATAAGTTTAATAGATGCAGAAGTATTGGGACTTTTCTGGTGGCCTGGACGGTAAGGAATCTGCCTGAAATGTGGGAGACCCCAGTTCGATTCCTGGGTTCTTGAAGCTTCCCTAGTAGCTCAGATGGTAAAGAATCTGCCAGCAAAGCAGGAGACCCAGATTCAGTGTCATTTTAGAGCCAGAAGTGTCATTATATAAGTCTTCTTAAGTTATCTTAGGTTCGGGCCATGAACAGTTTGCAAGGTTCCATTAACATCTGAAAAATACACATACTTTGGTGGTGGTTTGTGTGTACATGTTTTTCTAGGGAGATGGACCATCAAGGTCATTATCTCAGAGTCTGTGTCCAAAAAATGTTTCAACCACAAGTCCACAGAGACACAAAATAGACAGAAAACAGCTAAGTGGGTCAGGATGAACCTCTACCTAAAGCTGCAAGCAACATGCAAACGTAGAAAGAGGGAGAGGAAAACAGCATTTTGCAGCCACCTCTGTGCTAATTGCTTCATGCAAAATTGTTAAAGGGAGCTGAAGTCATTGATGAAAGTTTGATGAGGAAAGAGGATGTATGCTCAGCCTTGAAGTGTCTCCACAGAGGTTACGTGTGACTTACAGTAAATAAAAAGTGGTTGCTGCAGTGGAGGAACCCAGGGAACACTCTTCGACCAACCCATCCAAGTGGACATCACCACCATCAAGACACGTTGGTCTTCTGGCCTCAGCCTCCAGATCAGGGCACCAAGAGAGACACAACCTCATGGCCAGGGTCTGCTGGCCTGAAGTGCACAGCTCAGATCTGAACATGAGGGTCTCAGGCGAACCCCAAGCCTCAGCACTACAACTCAGAAAGGTCAGAATCACAGAAGATGAAGAAGTAGGAGAAAATGTCCCAGAGCAAAGGAGACCAAGCAAGCTTGATCAGCTAAACCAAAGGAAACATCACTGCAACCTGCATCGTTGGGATATTTACGTATGGATCGTGAATGGATTGTGAATTATATAGCACTCTGGAGTCAGTGTAGATTTTCTGACCTTGATAACCACATGTTGGTTTTGGAAGTGGTTGACAAGAGAAGTATTCCTTGGGCCTAAAGGGGTGCAATGTCTCCAAATGACCCTCAAAGTGTTTGTCAAATGTTAATAATTACATATCATTATAACTGTCATCTTCATTAGTATATAAAAGAGAGAAACAAGCAGACACAGTCAGTGAATCTAGAAGAATTAGACTCTGTAGCTCAGAGTACATACTGCCATTGCAAATTTTCTGGAATTTTTTCAAATAAAAATTTTTGCTTTCTTATTTGTTTTTGACCGCACTGCACGTGGGATCTTGGTTACCCCACCAGGGATCGGATCTGTGCTCCCTGCAGTAGAAGCAAAGAGTCTTAACTTTTGGACTGTTGGGGAATCTCCCAAATAAAAACATTTTAAAGAAAGTGAAGCATCTCTGACCTGGTTCTTTTCCCCCTCTTTACAGATGAGAATTTCCGTATCAAAGCAATTTAGTTTAAAGCATCATCTTTGAGCGGGAGAAGCTGTATTAAAACCTGGGTTTCCTGACTCCCACAGTAACGTCCTTCCCGCCTTCCCAGACAGTCTGAAAACTCACTTATATTTACTTTTTAAGTTTAGTTTATGCAACCAAGGTCACATTGTCAGCAGCTGGTGCTGCTTTTTAACTTTTTTTTTTTTTTAAATCAAGTATAACTCTGTTCTCTTTTCAGAGACTAGGGTAATACCTATTCTTACCTTCTTGCTGAAATAACTAGGAGACAAGAAACACATTCTATCTTAATCACCTCAGTTTTCAACTTCTATCAAACTTATGCAAAAGCAGGCAGGCTTTTCATGAGTAGAGAATTGCTTCAAGTTGTCTCTCTTCATCACAGAGTCTGTGACAATAAAAATAACTGCTCTTGTTCGCCATGCAACATCTGGAGAGTGTGCCCAGCAGTGAGTCCACATGTGCTCTGAGGCTTGGAGCATTTCATTTGAGAAGCTCTGCCCAAAGCTCCTCCTCTCTCTTAGGAGGGTCAAAGGGCCATGGGCTTCCAGAGAGAGTGATCATTGATTCCGGTACGTCTTTGGTGAAGTTTACAACAGGAAAGCTACATCCTGCTTTTAAGGAGATCGAAGCTACTCTGAAGGGCCTCCCTGGTGGCTCAGAGTGTCAAGAATCCACCTGCAATGTGAGAGATGCAAGTTCATTCCCTGGGTCTGGAAGACCCCCCCTGAAGAAGGGAATATCCACTCCAGTATTTTTGCCTGAAGAATTCCATGGACAGAGGAGCCTGCCAGGCTATAGTCCATGGGGTCGCAAAGAGTCAGACGTGACTGAGCAACTAACACACACAAGTTCTTCTGAAATAAGCCCGAATGACAAATTCCACAGCAGTGTCTGCCCAAGCTGAATCTGGTATGTCGTCAAGGGGGTGTCCCGTCTGTCATTCCATTACAATACGATATTCAGGGAGCATACTCCACAGTCAGAAAGAGTGGGTGTTTCAGAAGGCCAGTTGCTAGCTCAGTGACCTTGAAAAACTCTTCTAAACTAATTTTATCTCCTATTCTCCACCTGTAAAGTAGAGAAGGTAATATCGCCCTTCTTTTTCGTACTTTATAAAGTCAGCAAGTGACATTGAGAGGTCTTATGTATAGACTTATTTAAATCCTACTTTGCTTCAACACAAGATCATGATACAACAGACTAAAACCATCAAATGTAGACATCGGGCTGCAGGAAAAACAAGGAGAGAGAGTAAGTTTCTGCCTTCAGCAGGAGATGCCTCCGGGGCTCGACACAGAGCTGCTGAGCCTCCGAGCCGTCTGGAAACCAGGATGGAAAAATTGTACATTCGTAACTGAATGGAGAGTAGGAGTTTACTCGCTGTCCTGAATGTTCTTCAACGTTTTGTAGCTGAGAATAATGAATCATGCTGCCCCATATTCTAAAGACAGGTACGGAAACATCCTCCAAAGAGTGCTTCAGAGATGGCCAGCCTGTCCTCAGGACCTACCTCCTTAACAGCCATCCTTAGAAGACCAAGGCTGAGAGGAAGAAACTCTCTTGAAGCTGGAGACAAGCAGCATTCTTTTCCCTCACTGCCCATGTGGCCCCTCCAGCCAAGAGAGGCCTGAGGGAGGGGGGCTTGCTAAAAGGGAGGGTGTTTCTTCAGCCTGGCTGGATGCTGACCAAGCCACAGATTATCAGAACTTGCTCTTCTCAAATGCAGCATTGAGGAAACAAGTGAAGAGCGGAACTTGTGTCCACACCCCATGTTTGGAGGCAGAGAGTGGTGCCTGACCCTCACCTGGATGAGTCTGAAGGTGGGAAGCTGGCTGACACAGCCATGGAGAGCCCAGGTGAGACGGCTGCAGTGGGATCCACCTTTGTCTACGCCTTGGGAAGGCAGCAGCCACAGACCCAACCCAGAGCCTGGGATGGGGGTACTCAGCAGGCAGGTGCTGTGCAGGAGACATCGCCTGAGTCATGAGCCTGAACAGAGCTGTCTCCACAGAGCCACACTGGCTCCCAGAGAGGAAGAGTCTCTTTTGGAGCCAAAAGAATGTTTTTTAAGTAGCACCAGCTGAATCAGAATAATTTTTTCTCTAGTCCTTTCTCCCCTTATCCCAGACTTCACAGGTGTGAATAAGTGGGGAAGAAGACGGAGCAAGGAAAGTTCTAGAAAGACTAAATACTTGTCCTTCTCCTAGGCTAGAGAATACCCGACTCACTCCACCCTTGTGTTAAAACAGTGCATGAGAAACTCAGATTTTGCTTGTCAACGTTGTAATGTCTAACAAGAGTGTTCTAACACCTGTGGGGTGGGCATCAGAAATCTTCAGAGGGCACCCAAGTTATCTTCAGGAGAGCACAAGTGAGTCAACCCAGCCAATCTGGAAACACAGTCAGGAAAAATGTATTTGTTTCCAGGACTGCAGCCTACGGAGTTTGGTGAAACAGTGGCTTACATTTGGCAGGTCCACCGGGTACCAATACCCAGTTTCTCAGGATGGAACTTTCCTGTCCTGAATCCAGGAGAAATGTTTCCATTTCATGCCAAGAGAAGTGGTGGCAACTCTACTTCATGTGTCCCATCCAGGCCTAGGAAAGAAATTGCCAGGAAATTCCTGTGATCACTTGAATATTTTTGGTTGATCATGGATCCGTTATTATTTTATAATGGTGGTGGTGGTAGTTTAGTCACTAAGCTGTGTCTGACTCTTTTGCAGCCCCAAGGATTGAAGTCCACCAGGCCCCTCTGTCCACAGGATTTTCCAGGCAAGATACTGGAGTGTGTCACTATTTCCCCCTCCAGGGGATCTTTCTGACCCAGAGGTGGAACCCAGACCTTTTCTGTCTCCTGCATCTCCTGGGCTGATAGGCGGGTTCTTTACTGCTGAGGCACCAGGGAAGCCCATTATTTTATAATACACTTCAGTTTAGTTCAGTTCAGTCGCTGTCGTGTCCGACTCTTTGAGACCCCATGAATCGCAGCACGCCAGGCCTCCCTGTCCATCACCAACTCCCAGAGTTCACTCAGATTCACGTCCATCGAGTCAGTGATGCTATCCAGCCATCTCATCCTCTGTCGTCCCCTTCTCTTCCTGCTGTTGAGATTAGTTGATCATATATGCATAGGTTTATGTCTGGGCTCTCTATTCTATTTCACTGATCTATGTGTCTCTAGTTACCCAGTACCATACTATTCTGATTGCTATAGCATTGTAATATAATTTGAAGTCATGAAGGGTAATGGCTTCAGGATTTGTTTTTCTTGCTCAAAATTGCTTTGACTATTAAAGGTCTTTTATGGTCACATCTGAATTTTAGGATTTGTTTTCTATTTCTGTGAAAAATCCATTAGAATTTTAACAGGAATTATAGCAAATCATTTTCTTAGTTTTCTTTTCTCCCATACAAAAAAATAAACCACATCAAAATTCCCATCTTTATGGAAATTCCCCCCTCTCATCTCCCTCCTCACCCCATTTCTCCAGGTCATCACAGAGGACCGGCTTTGGGTGTCCTGTGTCACACATAAAACTCCCACTGGCTATCTGTTTCACATATGAAAATGTATATGTTTCAGTGTTATTCTCGCATATCATCCCACCCTTGCCTTCTCCCACTGAGAGAGATGTCTGTGGCTCCTTTGCTGCCCTGCACATAGTATCGTTAGTACCATCTTTCTAGAATCCAGCAGTTCGGTTCAGTCACTGAGTCATGTTCAACTCTTTGTGACCCCATGGACTGCAGCACGCCAGGCCTCCCTGTCCATCACCATATATATGCATCCATCTAGAATCCATATATATGCATTAATATATGATGTTTGTCTTTCTCTTTCTGACTTCACTCTGTATAATAGGCTCTAAGTTCATCCACTTCATTAGAATGGACTCAAATGTGTTCCTTTGTACAGCTGAGTAATATTCCATTGTATATATGTACCATAACTTCCTTACCCATTCATCTGCTGATGGACATCTAGGTTTCTTCCATATCCTAGCTATTGTAAATAGCCCAGCACTTTTTAAAGTAGTTTTAGATTTGTGCAAAAGTCAACTCTTTCCAAAAGCTAGTTCCCTGCTGGTTTTGTAAATTTCTGCAATCTGCTGTTCCTTCACAGTTAACCATGCCTTTATCAATTTAGTATCCTCTGCAAGGATGCTGTTACCACCGGGATCAATTACTCTGGCACCAGAGTGGAGTGGTACCAGACAGGTGCTGTGTGTGGGGTGGGGGAGAAGGGGGCAATGATTGCTGGAAAGAAATCTCTAATTTGGAATTTTAGAAAGGCAGTGAAAATTTTGTTAAGACATATTTTCACCCAATGCTTAGCATATCAAACCAAAATCTTGTCTGACAACCCCCACCAATGACAGCCACTTTCCAGTGGCTTCAGCTCAAAAGGTTAAAACAGTAAAAGCCAAAACCCAGTTCAAGTTCCAGACTGCAGAATGCAGCCCTCCCCTGTAACACATCATTTCTCTTTTGCTCTAATTTATGTTGTAAATTATGTTCCCTTTGCCCGCATTACTTTCCAAGTAAAGCATATGATCTGTAAGAAAGCAAGCATCTTATTCATATTTGCTCATCACACAAAGCTAAAGACAGTAAATACTGAATTGATAAAGACATAGAGAGCGGCAAAGGAAAAGTGGATTACCAGACCTTACAAGAAGCAGGGGACTTGCTTTTGGAAAGAGTTGACTTTGCACAAATCTAAACCTACCTATCAGAGAAGGCACTGGCACCCTACTCCAGTACTGTTGCCTGGAAAATCCCATGGATAGAGGAGCCTGGTAGGCTGCAGTTCATGGGGTCACTAAGAGTCGGACATGACTAAGCGACTTCACTTTGACTTTTCTCTTTCATGCTTTGGAGAAGGAAATGGCAACCCACTCCAGTGTTCTTGCCTGGAGAATCCCAGGGATGGGGGAGCCTGGTGGGCTGCCATTTATGAGGTCGCACAGAGTCGGACACGACTGAAGCGACTTAGCAGCAGTAGCAGCAGCAAACCTACCTATGTTTTTTTATGGAATAACTGAAACTACTTGAAAATACCCTGGAAACTCCGGGAGAAACACATAGACCACTGGAAATCATTTTTTATATACTTTTCTCTTCATTAACTGCCCTTCTGATATAAAGACTGAGTGAGTGTTTTGTTGATGCTATTCTAGGAGTCAGGAAAGAATGTTCTGGAGGGATATTTTTAAGTTACACTTAATGTAAACTTTCAGGGAAATCCACGTTTGAACTGAGGGATTAGATTCAAGATCCCAGTAGTCTTTTCCTGCCACATGTGCTAGGTCTCCTCAGCCGTGTCTGACTCTTTACCACCCCGTGGACTGTAGCCCACCAGGCTCCTCTGTCCATGGGATTCTCCAGGAAAGAACACTGGAGGGGGTTGCCATGTCCTCCTCCAGGGGATCTTCCCGACCAGGGACCAAACCCACGTCTCTTGTGTCTCCTGCATCGGCAGGTGAGTTCTTTACCACTAGCGTTACCTGTGAAGCCCCTTTGCTGCCATATGTAATGACATAACTTTTACCCCACATTAAATGTACCCTATGCATCTCTACTAACTTGAGTGCTTCTGTTTCCAGCTGTGGCTTTTGTGATGGCCATCCACATGCGCTGGATCTGAGCGCCGTCCGCAGGCAGTCTGTGCTCCCCTGCAACTACGTTCCCTTGGCAGCTGCACTCATGCCCTTCCCCTGCTCTCTGTCTGCACTGTCGGCTTCCACCCTGGACTGCACGTCCTCTTAGCTCAGGTGGTTCCTGACCTCATTCCGTCCATGGCAGGAGACGAGAGAGTGAGAAGGACACAGCTGGGGTGTTTTTGCCTCCTTGTCTCAGCCAGCTCCTGCCACATATCCTTGGCCTGTGGTCGCCTCACCTCTGCCCCTGGTCTGCCTGCCTCCTGCTGTTGTCAATCTCTGCATTTCCCCACAGTCTCCTTCTGGTCTCCCAGCTGCCAGTTACCGAGTGAGTTACCAATCTCCTGAATTAAATTCCTCCTGTTGTACATACTTGGAGTGGGGTCTGTTTTCCTGACTAATACAGTAACCATAATTTTCAAAGGGAAATAAAGATGAAAGAGGTTGGCGATGGACCCTAGTGAATATGCTTTTATGTCAGGGGTTCCCATGACCACTTGCTATCTCATTAACTTGGTTAGTCTTACAACTAACTTCTCCAAAACTGGGAGTCCAGGTCAGGGTTGCATAGTAAGGAAATCAACAGTTATGCCACCAGAAGTTGATACGTGGTTTCTATTTACTGAACCACTTCACATCATGGTCTATCTGTGATGTTACATGTTCACAGCTCAATTTTATGAAAAGATTCAGAGAGGTAAAATAAAGTCTCCAAGCTCACACAGCTAAGAAATAACATTGTGAATTACATCAAAATAAGGATGCTTATTGTATATTAGAAATAGAGCATATTAGTTAGATAACTAGACAGACATTGGTCTTTTCCCAAGAAGAGTCTATGGTGGTGAATGTTTAGAAAGATGCTTTTTTGAGCTTCCTCCTAGACCTGAGATAGAGATTTATACAAAATATGTTGATTCCTCATGCTTGTGTTCAGTCACTAAGTTCAGTCCTACTCTTTGTGACCCCGTGGACTGCAGTCCACCAGGCTCCTCTGTCCATGGGATTTCCCAGGCAAGAATACTAGAGTAGGTTACCATCTCCTTCTCCAGGGGAACTTCCTGACCCCGGGATCAAAGCCAGGCTTCTTCATTGCAAGCAGATTGCTTACCATCTGAGCCACTAGGGAAGCTCATGGTGATTCCTAATCTTTGTTTATCAGCTATCTGGTGCTTCCGCAAATTACTTTTAACAAAATTATTCACCTTCTTTACAAGTATACTTGATCTTAACAACAATGATGCTGAGGTTTATGGAGTGTTTACTAAATGCTCGAAACTCTTCTAAGAGCCTTTGTTAATTACCTCATTTCATCCTCAAAACTCTGTGATATAGGTATCACTTCTCCCACTTTAAAGATGAAGAAACAGCCTAAATGAACTAAGTAACTTGTCTAAATTCACACGATGGGTGAGTGATCCTATAGGCGATGGAACACAATAATATTTTCAATAATAATGAAAATGTTTCATGATCCAAGTATTGTGAGGCAGGGAAGGAAATGTTGCAAAAAAAATATAAGAAAATGAGATGAAAGGGAAATAAGAGTTGAGTTCAGAGTTTGGTCATGTTTCATCTGTCACTCTCAGCTTCCCTTGAAGTAAGAGTCGTTCGTGTTGTACAGATGAACACACAGGTTCAGAGAGGTTGACTCTCCTGCCCAAAGTGGATTCTCCCAAAGCAGATTCTCCAGCTACTATGTAGCTGAATCATCAGGGAAATTAAGGTTGGGCCTCCCCTAGTTTCCATCACATCATGGGTGTTGGCGTCATGTAGACCATCTCCCTGATGTACAGATGTTTTGAAATATAGATTTATATGAAGAAAAGTTTCCCTGCATAAGCCTTCACCGCTCATCTGCATGGTCCTTCTCTTGGCTTTCTGTGGAATTTAGGCAATTCTCGCCTTCCATGGGCTACATTCGTCCTTGAATCCACTCATTTGGTGACTGTGTCTTGGGGGCACTGTCTGGGTCTTGCAGTGCAGCAGTTAATGGGATAACTCAAGCCCCAGGTCACGTTGGGCTGAGCAACCTCAGGGTGATGTCAATACTGGATAACAGTGGTTAATGTGGGGTCTTTGATGCCATCCTGCTTGTTTGCTGGCACATCATTTTGGAAAGGCTTGACTGATTTGGAAAGACTGGCTAGATTAAGCTTTGTTAAGAGTTTTCATTTTATTTGTTCTTTTACAGTGCATTATATGGAAAGCAGTTACCTTCATGGTATGATTTTTTTCAGACCACTTTATTGAGGTATAATTGAAGTGTAAAAAGCTGTTCATATTTAATGTATACAACCTGATGAATTCAGTGGTACATACAAACCCATGAAAACACCAGCACTGTCAAGGCCAAAAAGAGATCCCAAAGCTTTGTTCCACCCATTTTATTAGAATATTGTGGATATGTGTGGTTCAGTTCAGTTCAGTTCAGTCGCTCAGTCGTGTCTGACTCTTTGCGACCCCATGGATCGCAGCATGCCAGGCCTCCCTGTCCATCACCAACTCCTGGAGTTCACTCAGACTCGTGTCCATCGAGTCAGGGATGCCATCCAGCCATCTCATCCTCTGTCATCCCCTTCTCCTCCTGCCCCCAATCCCTCCCAGCATCAGAGTCTTTTCCAATGAGTCAGCTCTTCGCATGAGGTAGCCAAAGTACTGGAGCTTCAGCTTTAGCATCATTCCTTCCAAAGAAATCCCAGGGTTAATCTCTTTCAGAATGGACTGGTTGGATCTCCTTGCAATCCAAGGGACTCTCAAGAGTCTTCTCCAACACCACAGTTCAAAAGCATCAATTCTTTGGTGCTCAGCTTTCTTCACAGTCCAACTCTCACATCCATACATGACCACTGGAAAAACCATAGCCTTGACTAAATGGACCTTTGTTGGCATAGTAATGTCTCTGCTTTTCAATATGCTATCTAGATTGGTCATAACTTTTCTTCCAAGGAGTAAGTGTCTTTTAATTTCATGGCTGCAATCACCATCTGCAGTGATTTTGGAGGCCAAAAAAATAAAGTCTGACACTGTTTCCACTGTTTCCCCATCTATTTGCCATCAAGTGATGGGACAGGATGCCATGATCTTCGTTTTCTGAATGTTGAGCTTTAAGCCAACTTTTCACTCTCCACTTTCACTTTCATCAAGAGGCTTTTTAGTTCCTCTTCACTTTCTGCCATAGGGTGGTGTCATCTGCATATCTGAGGTTATTGATATTTCTCCCGGCAATCTTGATTCTAACTTGTGCTTCTTCCAGCCCAGCGTTTCTCATGATGGATCAAGACCATCCCCATGGAAAAGAAATGCAAAAAAGCAAAATGGCTGTCTGAGGAGGCCTTACAAATAGCTGTGAAAAGAAGAGAAGCGAAAAGCAAAGGAGAAAAGGAAAGATATAAGCATCTGAATGCAGAGTTCCAAAGAATAGCAAGAAGAGATAAGAAAGCCTTCTTCAGCGATCAATGCAAAGAAATAGAAGAAAACAACAGGATGGGAAAGACTAGAGATCTCTTCAAGAAAATTAGAGACACCAAGGGAACATTTCATACAAAGATGGGCTCTATAAAGGACAGAAATGGTATGGACCTAACAGAAGCAGAAGATATTAAGAAGAGGTAGCAAGAATACACAGAAGAACTATACAAAAAAGATCTTCACGACCAAGATAATCACGATGGTGTGATCACTCATCTAGAGCCAGACATCCTGGGATGTGAAGTCAAGTGGGCCTTAGAAAGCATCACTATGAACAAAGCTAGTGGAGGTGATGGAATTCCTATTGAGCTGTTTCAAATCCTGAAAGATGATGCTGTGAAAGTGCTGCACTCAATATGCCAGCAAATGTGGAAAACTCAGCAGTGGCCACAGGACTGGAAAAGGTCAGTTTTCATTCCAATCCCAAAAATATGTGTGGTAAGAAAGATAAAATCCACATAAAATTTTTAGCAAGTTTTAAGTATCCAATACAATACACCTGCCAACGCAGGAGACATAAGAAACGTGGGTTCAGCCCCTGTGTTTGGAAGATTCCCTAGAGGAGGGCGTGGCGACCCACTCCAGTATTCTTGCCTGGAGAATCCCACAGACAGAGGAGCCTGGCGGGCAATGGTCCACAGAGTCTCAAAGAGTCAGACATGACTGGAGTGACTGAGCACGCACACACAGTACCGAGATCTATAGGACTGTGCTACATAGCGGGTAATCAGAGAGTATAGCGCTTCAATGATGTAATATAAGTAATTTCTGGGATCTATACAGCATGTGCTTTCTAAAGGATAATAAAAGCTAATCCCAAGTGCTTTTTTCCCTATCTCTCTTACTTCCTCACCTAAGATTCAGAGTGGCCGAAACCCGACCATCAGGCACTAATTTTACTAAATTATGTAATTTCCCATTCCATGCTCTTAAAATACAACTTCTGGGTTGATTAGCCCACTGAATTACCAATGTTTCAGCATGTGTTCTGTTCTACACTGTTCAATTTATGGCAGCAATTGTCAGAGCCTGAACATATTAGCTGCTTAGAACAAAGAGAGACATGGACAGGGAGGGAAAAGAGAAAGAAATATAGCTACGAAGTCAGGGTTCATTTGCATCTCAGCTGCGGCAGAGAAAGAAATCAGGGCTGTAAGAGGTCCTGAGCTCGTCTTTGCTTCATCTCCCTCCTCCACTGCCTGCTGCAGGGTCATGGGAATGAAGGGTAAGCCCTTGTTTGACCTGTTTTTCCCAGCTTGTCCACACAGCCTAATAAACACCACCACGTGAACTAACTTTCATCACTGGCAAGATGGATGGAGGTAACACCTTTAAGACTCACAGTTAAGAGGTAAGTAGGGAACTTCCTTGGTGGCTGAGTGGTAATGAATCCACCTACCAGTGCAGGGGTAATGGGGTCAGCCCTTGGTCTGGGAAGATCCCACACACCACGGGGCAACTAAGCCCATGTGCGGCAACTACTGAGCCCGCGCACCACAGTTACTGAAGCCTGTACACCCTAGAACCTACGCTCCACGACAAGAGAAGCTGCCACAGTGAGAAACCCTCGCACCACAACAAAGATAAGCCCCCGCACACAGCAACTGGAGAAGGCCCACATAGCCACCAAGACTTAGCACAGCTACAATTAAGTAAATCTTGAAGAGTTAAATGGAATTCTCCCTTCCTGCTCCATTTTATAAAATTTTACTAAGATACTGCTTTTGTCAATTTTCCTTTGTATTCTTATTGTTTATAAATTAAAAAAGAAACAAAGTTTGGACATCAGATGAGACAGAAAACACAGACGCAGAAACCATTGATCCAAGCAATAGATAAAAGCATAACTATTTTTCCAGACCAAACAGATTAGCCAGAACACACAGCCACAGAGAGGTCAATCAAGACGATCAGTGGAAAGTTCTGCAGGATACAAGAGACAAAGAGTTACTGAGAACATCACAAAGGCATTGCCATAAACTTTTCTTTTGAAAATATCCATCCACTATATTGAAGGACTAATTCATATGCCTTTTTACATGTTGGGATAGAGAAAGATGACCTTGAGGGAGGTCAAGAAATCTTAGGTCTAATAGTATGAAATGGGGAGAGTCTTTCCCATGAAAAACTCACTACAGATCTTTGTATATCTGGGTTTCCAGTTTAAAATGGCAAAGCAGGACGAATAATGTATTCATCTTGGGCTAAACAGAGTCTACCCAACATAAGTGGCTCAATGGATAAAGACTCCTCCTGCAGTGCAGGAGACACTAGAGTTGTGGGTTTGATCCCTGGGTGGGGAAGATCCCCTGGAAGAAGAAATGACAACCCACTCCAGCATTCTTGCCTGGAGAATCCCATGGACAGAGGAGCCTGGTAGACTACAGTCCATAGCGTCTGAAAGTTGGACATGACTGAAGCAACTGAGTAAATAGACTCTACAGGTGTCTGTGTATGAATATATAATTGTAAACTTATATGTGTGTGCATAAAGAGTAATAGTGTCATTGTTAGCATAATTGTTTCTTTACCTTCTGTTAACTACTCTAAGATATAAGATGTGGAATTAACTGGACAATTTCCCGTGAAATCATGAGCTTGTTCATCATTTTCAGATTAGACTCATGATGGTGGTAAGCACAGAAACTTCCAGAATGCTGCCTTGGACCTTCCAGTTTTAGGACAAGGGTGGAAGTCATCTTCCAGTCACAACAGGCTAGACCCGGCTTCCAAGCACACTTTGTTGATTCCAGCTTGTGCTGTACTTGCACGCCAGCAACTTTGGAAAACTCAACAGTGGCCACAGGCTTGGAAAAGGTCAGTTTTCATTCCAATGCCAAAGAAGGGCAATACCAAAGAATGTTCAAACTAGCGCACAATTGCACTCATGTCGCTAGTAAGGTTATGCTCAAAATCCTTCAAGTTATGGTTCAATAGTACATGAACCAAAAATTTTCATATATACAAGCTGGGTTTATAAAAGGCAGAGGAACCAGAGATCAAAAATGCCAGCACCTGTTGGATCATAGAAAAAGCAAGGGAATTCCAGAAAAAACATCTAATTCTGTTTCATTGAGTACGCTGAAACCTTTGACTGTGTGGATCACAACAAACTGTGGAAAATCCTTATAGAGATACCAGACCACTCTACTTGTCTCCTGAAAAACCTGTATGTGGGTCAAGAAGTAACAGAACCTTACATGGAACAACTGACTGGTTCAGAATTGGGAAAGGAGTACGTCAAGGCTGGATATTGTCACCCTGCTTGTTTAACTTATATGCAGAGTATATCAAGTGAAACGCTGGGCTGAATGAATCACAAGTGGGAATCAAAATTGCCTGGAGAAATATCAACAACCTCAGATATGCAGATGATACTACTCTAACGGCAGAAAGTGAAGAGGAACTAAAGAGCCTGTTGATGAAGTTGAAAGAGGAGAGTGAAAAAGCTGGCTTAAAACTCAACATTCAAAGAACTAACATCATGGCATGTGGTCCCATCACTTAATGTCAAATAGGAGGTGAAAAACTGGAATCAGTATTTATTGTCTTGGACTCCAAAATCACTGTAGACAGTGACTACAGCCGCGAAATTAAAAGACTCTGTTCCTTGGACTGGGAGCTATGACAAACCTAGACAGAGACATCACTTTGCTCACAAAGGTGTGGGCAGTCAGTTGTAGTTTTTCCAGTAGTCATGTATAGATGTGAGAACTGGACCATAATGAAAGTTGAGCCCTGAAGAATGGATGTTTTGAACTGTGGTGCTGGATAAGACTCTTGAGAGTCCCTTGGAGAGCAAGGAGATCAAATCAGTCAATCCTAAAGGAAATCAGTCCTGAATATTCATTGGAAGGACTGATTCTGAAGCTGAATCTCCAATACTTTGATCCTCCTGATGCAAAGAGTCAACTCATTGGAAAAGACTGTGATGATGGGAAAGACTGAAAGCAAAAGGAGAAGGGGACAGCTGAGGATAAGATGATTAGATAGCATCACTGACTCAATGGACATGAATTTGAGAAAACTCTGGGAGATAGTAAAGAACAAAGAATCTTGGCATGCTGCAATCCATGGGGTCACAAGAATATGAACATGACTTACCAGTTGAACAACAACAAATATTGCCACAAAAATCTGGATGTTTATTTCCTATTAAAAGTCTGGATCTGACCCCAGGTGGCCTTGTTCATTCACCTCGCTGCCTGCTCCTGTAAGAATGTGTGTTTGTAACCCTGTGGTTAGGAGTTGGACATCAGCTCCAAAAATTCCACAACTTGAATCAAATGCATATGATGCTGAGTCAAGCACAAGATATCTGTACAAAGAGACTACTGATAAATAAAATGCCTGTTAACCTACCTTAAGAAATCCTGCCTGACTTCAGGCTCTACTACAAAGCTACAGTCATCAAGACAGTATGGTACTGGCACAAAGACAGAAATATAGATCAATGGAACAAAATAGAAAGCCCAGAGATAAACCCATACACCTATGGACACCTTATCTTTGACAAAGGAGGCAAGAATATACAATGGAGAAAAGACAATCTCTTTAACAAGTGGTGCTGGAAAAACGGGTCAACCACTTGTAAAAGAATGAAACTAGAACACTTTCTAACACCACACACAAAAATAAACTCAAAATGGATTAAAAATCTAAATGTAAGACCAGAAACTATAAAACTCCTAGAGGAGAACATAGGCAAAACACTCTCCGACATAAATCACATGATCACAGGATTATCTATGACCCACCTCCCAGAATATTGGAAATAAAAGCAAAAATTAAAATTAAAAGCCTAATTAAACTTAAAAGCTTCTGCACAACAAAGGAAACTATAAGCAAGGTGAAAAGACAGCCTTCAGAATGGGAGAAAATAATAGCAAGCGAAGCAACTGACAAACAACTAATCTCAAAACTATACAAGCAACTTCTGCAGCTCAATTCCAGAAAAATAAACGACCCAATCAAAAAATGGGCCAAAGAACTAAATAGACATTTATCCAAAGAAGACATACAGATGGCTAACAAACACATGAAAAGATGCTCAACATCACTCATTATCAGAGAAATGCAAATCAAAACCACCATGAGGTACCATTTCACACCAGTCAGAATGGCTGTGATCCAAAAGTCTACCAGCAATAAATGCTGGAGAGGGTGTGGAGAAAAGGGAACCCTCTTACACTGTTGGTGGGAATGCAAACTAGTACAGCCACTATGGAGGACAGTGTGGAGATTCCTTAAAAAACTGGAAATAGGACTGCCTTATGACCCAGCAATCCCACTGCTGGGCATACACACAAAGGAAACCAGAATTGAAAGAGACACGTGTACCCCAATGTTCATCGCAGCACTGTTTATAATAGCCAGGACATGGAAACAACCTAGATGTCCATCAGCAGATGAATGGATGAGAAAGCTGTGGTACATATACATAATGGAGTATTACTCAGCCATTAAAAAGAATACATTTGAATCAGTTCTAATGAGGTGGATGAAACTGGAGCCGATTATACAGAGTGAAGTAAGCCAGAAAGAAAAACACCAATACACTATACTAACACATATATATGGAATTTAGAAAGATGGTAACGATAACCCTGTATGTGAGACAGCAAAAGAGACACAGATGTATAGAACAGTCTTTTGGACTCTGTGGGAGAGGGAGAGGGTGGGATGATTTGGGAGAATGTCATTGAAACATATATAATATCATATAAGAAACAAATTGCCAGTCCAGGTTCGATGCAGGGTACAGGATGCTTGGGGCTGGTGCACTGGGATGACCCAGAGGGATGCTATGGAGAGGGAGGAGGGAAGGGGGTACAGAATGGGGAACACGTGTATACCTGTGGCGGATTCATGTTGATGCATGGCCAAAACCAATACAATATTGTAAAGTAATTAGCCTCCGATTAAAATAAACAAATTTTAATTTAAAAATAAATAAATAAATAAAAAAGAAATCTTGACCAAATTATTCTCATCAAGGTATCAGTGCATTCTCTCCCAAACATCCATGTCTTTAAAAGAATCAAGCAAGTTATGTTTAGTGAGTCAGAAACTGATGCAACTAGGTGGTTAGATCATCTCAAAGACAAACTGTCATATTACGACGTGCCATCTCCCTCTGAGATGCCAACCAACAGCATCTGCCTTCTTGGGCCATTCATTCAGATTGAAATTCTAAGTTGTTTTTTTTTTTTTTACTTTACAATATTGTATTCGTTTTGCCATACATCAATCAACATGAATCCTCCATGGGTGTACACGTGTTCCCCATCCTGCATCCCCCTCCCACTTCTGTCTCCATACCATCCCTCCGGGTCATCCCAGTGCACCAGCCCTGAGCATCTTGTATCCTGCATCGAACCTGGACTGGTGATTCATTTCACATATGATATTATACACGTTTCAATGCCTAAGATCTATGGAAATGGCTCATAAAAATGTAGGTGGCCACTGCTCTTCTGTTCCCCAGCCACCACCATCACTAATGCACACTTCAATCAGAGCACACCACTTTTTTTTTATTTTTAATTTTTTAAATTTATTATTATTATTTTTACTTTACAATATTGTATTGATTTTGCCACACATCAACATGAATCTGCCATGGGTGTACACAGGTTCCCCATCCTGAACCCCCTCCCACCTCCCCCCTCTACACCATCCCTCTGGGTCATCCCAGTACACCAGCCCCAAGCATCCTGTATCCTGCATCGAACCTGGACTGGTGATTCGTTTCTTATATGATATTATTCATGTTTCAGTGACTTTCTCCCAAATCATCCCACCCTCTCCCTCTCCCACAGAGTCCAAAAGACTGTTCTATACATCTGTATCTCTTTTGCTGTCTCACATACAGAGTTATCATTAGCATCTTTCTAAATTCCATATATATGCATTAGTATAGTGTATTGGTGTTTTTCTTTCTGGCTTACTTCACTCTGTATAATCGGCTCCAGTTTCATCCACCTCATTAGAACTGATTCAAATGTATTCTTTCTAATGGCTGAGTAATACTCCATTGTGTATATGTACCACAGCTTTCTCATCCATTCATCTGCTGATGGACATCTAGGTTGCTTCCATGTCCTGGCTATTATAAACAGTGCTGCGATGAACATTGGGGTACACGTGTCTTTCAGTTCTGGTTTCCTCAGTGTGTATCCCCAGCACTGGGACTCCAGTACTTTGGCCACCTCATGTGAAGAGTTGACTCACTGGAAAAGACTCTGATGCTGGGAGGGATTGGGGGCAGGAGGAGAAGGGGACGACCGAGGATGAGATGGCTGGATGGCATCACTGACTCGATGGATGTGAGTCTGAGTGAACTCCAGGAGTTGGTGATGGACAGGGAGGCCTGGCGTGCTGCAATTCATGGGGTTGCAAAGAGTCGGACACGACTGAGTGACTGAACTGAACTGAACTGAACTGAAGGCAGTTCTATTTCCAGTTTTTAAAGGAATCTCCACACTGTTCTCCATAGTGGCTGTACTAGTTTGCATTCCCACCAACAGTGTAAGAGGGTTCCCTTTTCTCCACCCCTCTCCAGCATTTATTGCTTGTAGACTTTTGGATTGCAGCCATTCTGACTGGCGTGAAATGGTACCTCATTGAGGTTTTGATTTCCATTTCTCCAATCAGAGCACATCACTTTAAAAATTTTTATCTATCTGTGTCTGGCTGTGCGTGGCCTTCACTGTTGTGTGCAGCTCTCGCTAGCTGCGGGGAGTGGGGGCTGCTCTCTAGCTGCCTGGCTCAAGCTCCTCCTCGCGCTGACTCCCCTTGTGCAGCACCAGCTCCAGGGTGCCCAGGCTTTGGTAGTTGCAGCTCGAAGGCTCTGGCGCTTGGGCTCAGTACTTGTGGCACACAGGCTTAGTTGCCCTGTGGCCTGTGGGATCTTCCTGGACCAGACATCTAACCCATGTCACCACTGGGCCCTTCACTTTTTTTTTTTTACATTCTTTCTTATATATGTTAAACAGCAAAATAATGATCATGGCAAAGTTTAATGGAGATGAGAAAAAGTTTAACAAAAATGAGAAGTAAACAAAAAATTTGTCAAAATACAGATAGTGATATCACAGGTTTAATTTTTTTTTAACTGAAGTATAATTAACTTGCAACATTGTGTTAATTTCAGGTGTATAGCATGGTGGTTCAGTTTTTTTCAGATTACATTCTATTACAGGTTATTATAAGATATTAAATATAATACCCTTTTCTAGACAGTAAGTCCTTGTTGCTTACCTCTTGCGTTTAGCAGTTTGTTAATTCCATACTCCTAAGCTGGTCTCTCTCCACCTTTGGTAGGGCTTCCCTGGTGGCTCAGATGGTAAAGAATTTGCCTGTAATGTGGGAAGTCCAGGTTCAACCCCTGGATCAGGAAAATCCCCCAGAGAAGGAAACGGCAACACACTCCAGTATTCCTCCCTAGGAAAACCCGTGGACAGAGAAGCCTGGTGGGCTACAGTCCACAGGGTTGCAAATAGTCAGATACAGCTGAGCAACTAAAACTTTCTCTTTTTTTAACTATTGGTAACTATAAGCTTGTTTCCTGTGTTTGTGAGTCTGTTTCTGTTTTGTATATCGATTCATTTACATTGTTTTTTTAGACTCCACATATAAGTAATGCCATATGATATCTGTCTTTCTCCAGACACCCTCATGCCCTGGGTTGTCTTTTCATTTTGTCAATCATTTTCTTTCTGCTACAAAAGCTTTTAAGTGCTGCGATTCATGGGGTCGCAATGAGTTGGACACGACTGAGCGACTGAACTGAACTGAACTGAGACCTCGTTTGTTTATTTTTGCTTTTCTTGCCCTGGGAGACTGACTGAAGAAAATACAGCTATGATTTATGCCCAAGAATGCTTTGCCCGTGTTCTCCTCAAGGAGTTTTACGGTGTCATGTTTTATATTTAGGACTTCAAACCAACTCAACTTTATTTTTGTATGCGGTATGAAGGAATGTTCCAATTGCACTGATTTATATACAGCTGTCCATCTTTCCCAACACCGCTTGTTAAAGAGACTGTCTTTTCCCCTATGGTATATCCTTGCCTCCATTGCTATATATTAATTGACCATAGCTGTGTGGGTTTATTTCTGGGCTCTCCATTCTGTTCCATTGATCCTTTTGTCTGTTTTTGAGACCAGTTCACTTTTTCAGTTCAGTTCAGGTGTGTCTGACTCTTTGCAAGTCCATGGACTATACATTCCATGGAATTCTCCAGGCCAGAAGACTGCAGTGGGTAGCCTTTCCCTTCTCCAGGGGATCTTCCCAACCCAGAGATCAAACCCAGGTTTCCTACATTGCAGGTGGATTCTTTAGCAGCTGATCCACAAGGGAAGCCCCATTCACTTTTTACACATGACTTTTGAACAAGACCAGTGTATGCAACATGGGGGGCCACTGAAACATGAACTCATAAGGAATCATTAAGTTCACATGTTCAGACACTATTTTCCCCAGCTTTACTGAGTTGGAATTGACACACAATATTGTATAAGTTTAAAGTGCACACCCAGTTGATTAGATACATTTATATGTTGAAAAAACGATTACCACCGTAACATTAGCTAACACCCACTTAACATCACATAATTACCACTTCTTTTTTTGTGGTGAGCACATTTAAGACCTACTATCTTAGCAATTTCCCAGTATATAATGCAATATAGGGGCTTCCCTTGTGGCTCAGCTGGCAAAGAATCCGCCTGCAATGTGGGAAACCTGGCTTCGATCCCTGGGTTGGGAAGACCCCCTGGAGAAGGGAAAGGCTACCCGCTCCAGTATTCTGGCCTGGAAAATTCCACAGACTGTATAGTCCATGGGGTTGCAAGGAGTCTGACACAACTGAGCAACTTTCTCATCACAATGCAACATCAGTAACTATTATCACCATGCTCTACGTTAGCTCCCGGGACATAGTCATCTGCTAACTAGAAGTTTGGATCCTTTGACCAGGATCTCAATGCCCACTCCCCACCGCTGCCTGCCCTATCCCCCGGCCCCACCAGCCACTGGTAGCTACCATTCTGCTCTTCATTTCTATGAGTTTGACTTTTTCAGAGTTTATATGTAGGTGGCATCATACAGCATGTCTTCTTCCAGACACCCTTTTTGACATTGCTGGAGATTCATCAAGTGAGAATGGCTGTTTGGTGCTATAAGATGAACCTCACCATGACATTCCAGATGCGTTTTCTGAGACCACTTTCTTGGACTCCTTGATGGGGATTGGATAAATGGCTAAGAACCATCAGTTACTTAAAGAAATAATCCTTTAGAGCAGTGTGCCCTGCAGAAAACTAGCCCCACAATGTACATGCTGTGCTGTGCTGTGCTTAGTCGCTCAGTCATGTCCGACTCTTTGTGACCCCATGGACTGTAGCCTGCCAGACTCCTCTGTCCATGGGATTCTCCAGGCAAGAATACTGGAGTGGGTTGCCATGTCCTCCTCCAGGGGATCTTTCCAACCCAGGGATCGAACCTAGGTCTCACTCACTGCAGGCGGATTCTTTACAGTCTGAACCACCAGGGAAGCCCATGAATACTAGAGTAGGTAGCCTTATCCCTTCTCCAGGGAAACTTCCCAACCCAGGAATCGAACCAGGGTCTTCTGCATTACAGATGGATTCCTTATCAGCTGAGCTACCAGGGAAATGTAAATGCTACTTTCTGCAATTACTGTTTCAGAGAATGGCTGGTTCTTAAACTTGCTGCATCTTAAGCACCATGTATAGATTATGTGAGCTTCTCTGGTGACTCAAGTGATAAAGAACTCGCCTGCTAATGCAGGAGACTCAGGTTTGATCTCTGGGTCAGGAAGATCCCCTGGAGGAGAAAATGGCAACCCACTCATGCTCTTGCCTGGAAATCTCATGGACAGAGGGGCCTGGTGGGCTACTGTTCATGGGGTTGTAAAAGAGTAGGGCGTGATTTAGAAATTAAACAACGACAACAACAGATTATAGAGTATTTGTGTGCAGAATGTGTGAAGTCAAATAGGATCTTCTTTAGGTGGAGAGAAGCTGTTTTCCACTAGGTGGGAAGTTTGATTTGGTATGTTTTCCCCAATTTTGTAGGTTTCCTTGTGGCTCAGCTGGTAAAGAATATGCCTGAAATGTGGGAGACCTGGGTTCGATCCCTGGGCTGGGAAGATCCCCTGGAGAAAGGAAAGCCTACCCACTTCAGTCTTCTGACCTGGAGAATTCCATGGGCTGGCGAAGAGCAGGACACAACTGAGTGACTTTCACTTTTGCTTATACCGAAAACGGGACTTTGTAGAACCATGAAATCAGTGACTGCGTCTAACACACTCAAGATAAAAAATTCCTCCACGTAAAAATGCAAATATATTTATTTATATGTATAAACAATATTTATATGTGTTCCTGGTGGCTCAGTAGTAAAGAACCCACTTGCCAACGCAGGAGACATGAATTTGATCCCTGGGTCGGGAAGGTCCCCTAGAGAAAGAAATGGCAACCCACTCCAATATTCTTGCCTGGAAAATCCCATGGACAGAGGAGCCTGGCTGGCCTCATTCCATGGGGTTGCAAAAGGGTCTGACACAACCCACAACTAAGCAGCAACAATATTGCATTGTATTAATATTATACCTACATTTTTTTTTAATCCACTCGTGTGTCAGTGGACACTTAGCTTGTTTCTATGCTTCAGTTTTGGAATACTGCTGCAAATGTACATGGGTGTGGAGCTATCTCTTAAAGACAATGATTTCATACACTTTGGTGTATACTAGAGGGAGAATTACTAGATCATAGGGTAGTTTTAATTTTTTAAGAACCCCATACTCTTTTCCATAGTGACTGCTCTGATTTACATTCCCACCAACAGTGCAGAAATGTTCCCCCTGAGGAAGGAAATGGCAACCCACTCCAGTATTCTTGCCTGGAAAATCCCTTGGGCAGAGGAGCCTTGGCGGGCAAACATGGGGTTACAAACGAGGACATAACTTGGTGACTAAGCAACAACAGCAGGGATACCTGCGATATAAATGTGTGTATACACATTTCTTTACTTAATGAGAGAATTATCACTTTAGTTTTACGCGCCTATTCAAGGTGGTGGTTGCTTGCCAAAGGCGGTAGTGGTGGAGAGACATACGCTGCTAGTTCTCAGCATCGTCAAGGCTTCCGAGAGTAACAGCGCAGTCTCAGAAGGGAAGCTGGTACAAGCCTAGAGAGAGATTTGCGTTGTCATCTTTCAAATCCTGCCCCACTCAATTCCTGCTTTTCCTCTGTAAGGGTTTTAAGCTTGTAGCTCTAACCCCTTTACATATTATTCTCTCCCAAACGGTGCATTTGGCTGCATTTCTATGTCAGTGAATTATCATTTATGAAGGGGGCCTTTGGAAAGAAAAAGTATTTGGGTTTTTCAACAGATGTTCATAGAGCTTCTTTTGAAATTGAAAAGTTAGTCACAAAACTTTGGGGGGGAGAGAATGAGAAACACTGTTTCAGTGTGGTTTTAGGTAAAGCTACATGTTTTAATATCTCTTACTCTATTCACTAACATAAGTTCAATATTTCACACTAAAGTTCATGGAATTCAAAGGAATTTTGAAAATTAATATTAGTTATGATGTGTACATTTTCAAAAGAGTTTCCCACTCAAATCAATATTTCCATTAGCATAACTATTGTCATCGACTTCAAAGTCATTAGAAGAATGAACTATGGCCTAGTTCCAGAATCGCATCAGAATCTTTGTTTCAGAAAGATCTTTTCATTGCCAACTTCTTAGTAAGGGAAAGCAAGCTACTTTTTGAGATCGAAATGAGAGATTTTAATCCAAACATATTTGGTATGCAAAATATGAACAAAATAGAGGTGACAGAGAAGAAGATAGGCCCTAAAATTTCACCAAGGAATTTCAGGTAAGAGCCAAAGAGAACATTGTGGAAACAAAATCTGAAACAGCAGGAAGCACGGTAGCTGCCTTCCAAAAGCTACACGTTGTTTCACAGCGGAGCTTGCAAACTGGCAGAGAAATGCACTGCGTATCTCCAACAACTGCCTTCTTTGGCTTCTTCCTGGCTGTTCATTTGGTTTATTTAACATCATTTACTTTCTTTCTTAAACTTCTAAGGGACAGAGATGTTCAGTCATTCTGTTTTCAAAGCCATTCTGTCTCCTTTCAACTCCTTTGTAGACACATATTTTCCTTGAGGATATCTTTAGCATTTTTGTTAAAATTCCAAGGGATTCAGAGGAAAGTGTGTGTGTGTGTGCGTGTGTGTGTGTGTGTGTGTGTGTAATTATTTGTTCAGTTAAGAGACAGAGTTTAAGTAAATGGTCTATATTACTGTTAGAAAATCCAGTATTCTCTCTGGGTATTTACACATATGGATTCTTCTAAACCTTCTTAAAATAAAGCAAGTCTCCTGAATGCTTTTGTGAAGCTGGTGTTTAGCTCAGAGATGTTAAAATCAATATCTAGAATATTCAAATGCTTTGACTCTTTAGAAAGAGACTTACTGTGGCTCCCAATTTAGTAATTTATTCAGGCTGTGTTTGGATTGCATGTCACAGACTTGAGATAGCATTATGCTATGAGAGGATTCCAAAATTTGAACCTTTGTTTGATAGGATTTGACATTTTGAAATTATTTGCAGATTTGGAAAATTAAGTATATTAATTACATTTGGTACTGCTGGAATTGACAAAGATAATTCTATATCAATATTGGAACCAAACAAAATATAACATAAACCTAGAATTACATGTGGATTATAGTCATGAGTTCAATTATTAGCTTAAACCATGTAAAATTCCTGCCATTTGCCTGTTTTTGCTATTATCGTTGTTGTTTAGTCTCTCAGTCATGTCCGACTCTTTTGTGACCCCATGGATGGTAGCCCACCAGGATCCTCTGTCCCCTGAATGCTCCAGGCAAGAATACTGGAATGGATTGCCATTTCCTTCTCCAGGGGATTCTCCTGACCCAGGGATCGAACCCCCATCTCCTGCGTTGGCAGTCAGATTCTTTAAAGCCCTTATATATTTATGGAAATGATTTAATATGGCTTGACTTAATGTATAAAGTCGTGCTTCAGTGTGAATTCATGTCAATTCATTTCCTGATCGATCTAGCTTCTGAGGAAGGAGAAGATAGGAGAGCATAGGGAATCCTGGGATGGAGTTGGGTCTATTTAATGAGATATGGAGAGGGGTCTCTGTGCTTGGTCAGAGAACACAGCTAAGTTAGGGGAATCTTAGCCGCTGGGGACGGTCCCTGGCAGAGGCAGGGTCGCCACCTCCCTTCTTCATTCTGTTAGCCTTGCACATCACTGTCTACAGAAAGGAGCATCTATGCTGTGGTCCCCAAAGAGATCCATCCTGTGTGAAGACCCCTGGGGTAGACACAGCTGCAGTGGTGGCAGCATCCAGAGAGGGCTCTGGACTCTCTGGTGTCCCTGTGGCCACAATACTGTGTTGTGTTACATGGGAGAGTCAATGAATGACAGCTGTGATGGGAGGGACCTTCCAAGGTAAAAAATACAGGACTTTCTCATCGGATTTTGTGTTATCTGACACCATCCAGAAACTTCAGAACCTGCTCACATCCACAATAGATTAGTCTGCCATCTTCTTGTTCATGATTTAAGTCTGGAGAGAAAAGCATGACTTGCCCAAATGAAAGGAGGGACATGGCGGGTGTAATGATTCAGACACTGGTGTAAGCAGGGACTCAAGAGAGGGGATGGGGTGTCTGACCTGCCTTCACTGCACAGGCTCTTTCCACACCTGGGTCTTTCCTCCTTTTCTCTTTCTTTCTAATGTTCTGTCTTCCTCCTACTAACTCAACCACCAGCAAACAAACAAAAAGGAATACTAGCAACTTTATTCCTAGATAATTTAAGAATTTCTTTGCAAAACCAGATGATTGATTTTGCCGACAAGAGAAGAGTTGATAATTATCTAGAAGTGGCTGATTCTAGCACAGTTAAGAGTTTAGGGTTTGGAGAGAGCTCAGTGTGATGTTTATCACTTATAGACTAGCATTGTAGAAAAGTTGCTCAACGTTTCCCCTCTCACCCTTCCCCTTCTCCCCTTTCCTTGCTCTCCTTTCTCCTCCTGCTCCTTTTGTTGAGAACATTTAAGCTCTATCTCTTAGCAAATCTCACTTATAGGATACAGTGTTATCAA
This sequence comes from Oryx dammah, assembly GCF_014754425.2. Taxonomy (NCBI): domain Eukaryota; kingdom Metazoa; phylum Chordata; class Mammalia; order Artiodactyla; family Bovidae; genus Oryx; species Oryx dammah. Next base: position 5,817,408 of record NW_024070204.1, read on the forward strand.
CTACAGGCATCAGGCTAAACTTAGATCCTCAGATTTTTTATCTCACAGCTAAAAGTTTGAACACTTTGGCCAACCTCTCTCTCCCTCCCTCGACTTCTTTAAACCTTGATTTTTCATCTATAAAACAATGGTGTACTTTTATTGCCAACATTTTAATAAAGAAAAATAAGCTCCTTTTTGAGATCAAAATGAGAGATTTTAACCTAAACATATATTGTATACAAAATATGGATAAAATATAGGTGACTAAAAAGAAGATAGTCCCTAAAATCTCACCAGCAAATTTCAGGTAAGAGCCAAAGAGAACATTATTGAAACAAAACCTGAAACAACGGAAATCATGACAGCTGCCTTCCAAAAGCTTCCAAAAGCTACATATTGTTTCAACAGTGGAGTTTGGAAACTGGCAGAGAAATGCAACATACATCTTCAGCTGCCTTGTCTGTCCTCCACTATTCCCAGAGTTTGCTCAATTTCATTTCCATTGATTCAGTGATGCTATTCAACCATCTCATCCTCTGTTACACCCTGTTCCTTTTGCCTTCAATCTTTCCCAGCATCAGGGTCTTTTCCAATGAGTTGACTCTTTGCATCAGGAGGCCAGAGTATTGGAGCTTCAGCCCAGCCTCAATACTTCCAATGAATATTCAGGACTGATTTTCTTTAGAATTCACTAGTTTTATCTCCTTGAAGTCCAAGAGACTCTCAAGGGTTTTCTTCAACAGCACAATTTGAAAGCATCAATTCTTCGGTGTTCAGCCTTCTTTATGGTCCAACTCTCTCATCTGTACATGACTACTGGAAAAATCATAGGTTTGACTATATGGACCATTGTTGGCAAGGTGATGTCTCTGCTTTTTAAACACTATCTCATATTGTCATAGCACTTTCTCCCAAGGAGCAATCATCTTTTAATTTCATGACTACAGTCACTGCGAAAGACCTACATGCAATGTTTATAGCAACATCATTCACAATAAGCAAAACCTGGAAAACTCGAAAGCCCATCAACTAGTGGATGGATAAATAGAGTTTATCCACATAATGAAATTATACTCAGTAATAAAAGGGAACAAATGCTATGACATGAATGAACTTCAAAACTATTACACCAAATGAAAGAAGCCAGACACAAAGGGCTGCATATTGTATGACCACATTTAAATGGAATGTCCAGAAAAGGCACCTCTGTAGAGACTGAAAGTACTTTGGTGGTTGCTTGGAGCTAGGGGTGAGGATGAGCTTTAACTACAAGCTGATGTGAGGCTCTTATTTGAGGCCCAGGAATTTTCTAAGCCTGGTTTGTGTACCTCAGTAAGTCTACTAAAAATCCTGAGTTGTACATTTGCAACAGGTGAAATTTATGGCATGTAAGTGGAAGTGTTAGTTGCTCTGTCCTGTCCGATTCTTTGTCACCCCATGGACTGTAGCCTGCCAGGCTCCTCTGTCCATGGAATTGAGAAGGTAACAGGCAGAAAGGCCAGGGGTCTCCAAAGGGAGGAAATAGCCTGCAAATGTCAGACATTTTTATCTCCCTTAAGCAGCAGGAAGAAACAAACTAGCTATATTTTTTTCCTTCTCTACACAAATTTAAAAGGAGGTTTCTCTTAAATTACTGTGTTGCCATAATGACACCCGGTTTCACCTGAAGTTAACTATTCTCAAACCTAGAGATGCTGCTGCTGCTGCTGCTGCTGCTGCTGCTAAGTCGTTTCAGTCGTATCCGACTCTGTGCGACCCCTAGAAGGCAGCCCACCAGGCTCCCCCGTCCCTGGGATTCTCCAGGCAAGAACACTGGAATGGGTTGCCATTTCCTTCTGCAATGCAAGAAAGTGAAAAGTGAAAGTGAAGTAGATAACCAATGCCTTTTTCTTATGGAAATGTTTGTCTTAAGCTATGCTAATGTACTATGCTTTTACCCCAAACTCTGTCTTCAAGTCGGTTCCGCCTTTTGGCTCAGAACCTACTTGACAAACCAGTCTGTTATACTCAGATATTGTTCCTCTAATCTATGTAAATGAAACTGTTTATATGGCGATCTGCCCTTCTTCAAGATTCAAGTTAATCATTTTATGGCCCAGGATGAACCATTTGGTGCCAAGATTATCCCAAAATGCATCTTATGGGTGAGGAGCTTGGTGCCCTTCTGAGTTTTAAGACATTCCTTTCTTTCAATCCCAGGGACGGGGAAGCCTGGTGGGCTGCCATCTCTGGGGTCGCACAGAGTCGGACATGACTGAAGCGACTTAGTAGCAGCAGCAGTGACTATATAACATCCAACTGAAGGCTAGCAGGGGGGTACACTTTCTGCCCCCTTCTGATGCCTATATCAGAAGCTTTCTCTATCTCCTTTATACTTTAATAAAACTTTATTACACAAAAGCTCTGAGCGATCAAGCCTCATCTCTGGCCTCGGATTGAATTCTTCTCCTCCGGGGGCCAAGAATCCCAGCATCTTTGCGTGATTCAACAACAACCGTTCAGAATTCTCCATGCAGGAATACTGGAGTGGTAGCCACTCACTTCTTATACCTCCACAGAGCTGTTTTAAAAGGTCAGTGCAATGCATTGAAACTATTCAATCTGATAAGTAAATTCAGTGCAAAGACTAGTTAAGAGATTTCTATGCAAAAGTCAATAGGATTTTTTAAAATAAGTAAATCAGTAATAACCAATTAGAACATTTAATGGGATGAAAGTCCTGATTTCAAGGTCAGTAAATGCTCCCTGCCTCAGTTTCGTCCCCTGTACATGGGATGGTAGTAACCAGGTCATAAACGAGCTGAGTGGATTAAGAAGTCGTATTTGTAAAGTGTGAGAAATGATGTCTGGGATATAGGAGATGTTCACAGTTAAGTCTTAATACTGATGCACAAAGTACAGAAACAAGAACGTTTATTATAACATTCTTGGTAGAAGTTAATAATGAAAAATAACTAACATTCATACCTTTATTTTTAAAATTAATTTATTTTTAATATAAATTTATTTATTTTAATTAGAGGTTAATTACTTTACAATATTGTATTGGTTAAAAATGATTATATGAATAATGTCAACACAAAGAAAACTGCAGAGTCTTTTAAAAGAATGATACTGATCCACACGTTTTTGCCTGGAAAAACCTCCAAGATACACTGTGAATTGAAAACAGCAAATTTCAGAAAAATAAAAATAGGATGATTCTATTTAAGTTAAGACCATATTGAGTGTCTACGTGAGTGCATAAATTAGTAAAACAGAGGTCCTGAACTGAATATATAACAATCTGGACTATGGGTGATTAATGAGAGAGAGACAGAGAGGACATTAACTTTTTATTTTGCATTTCTGTGTTGCTTAAATATTTAAACACAAAAATAGAGTCCAAAATTTGCACATGATTAACGTGGAAAGTGAGACAAACAGACCATCTCCTCCACCTGGTAGAGCAGGCTGCTGTGAACCCATGAGCCTTTGTGTGCCGAGAACAGCAGACCATAGGCAGCAAGAGAAACACATGCAACGTCTTCAGAAGGTGATGGCTTCTTAAATTTTTTATGTAATTACCTGTACACCCTCAGGACCTGAACAGAAGAAATGGGTCAACGTTGCTTCATGGGTCAACGTTAAAGTCATGAAGAAGAGACGTAAAATATATATGAAGAAACTGTATTCTGCAGAGTATACTAGTCCATTTCATATTTTCCCAACTTGAATACAATCATCCCTTTTGAACTGTGTTGCAAAGATGCCTTTGGTTCAGAAATTGCAAAGTGCCATTAATACCGGAAGAACGCTGCCATCAATAACTTGTTATTACATGATGTGGTTCAGAGTTACAGTAGAATATTATCACTTCTGTAGTGAGTGGTCTGCATAAGAAAAACCCAAGAGATACACAGATATAAACCAAAGCCCAGCCTTCATTTTTCTGGTTTTCACCTAATTTGAAATGTCCGGAGTGTTAGAACTTCTCTCCATCCCCCTGAGTGCTTTTCTATTAATCAGATGTTTCCTATTATCAAGAAGCATTTCCTCAGATTGTCTCAATTTTTATGGTTTTATGGTATCATATAACTTATATTATCCTGTTAGCAGATCAGAAATGGTATTGACCTTGTTAGATGCTTTCTTGTTGTTGCACTAAGACCCTGTGGCTCTAACGCAAACAGGAAGTGGAATGTCCTCTGTTCCGCAGGCAGAGAATCAGGTCGGCAGAGAACAGAACGCAGGGTAGTTATGCGTCAGCACACAGTTGGCCACTGTCAATGCCTAAGCATGCAGAGGAAGCATGCTTCCTAGGAAGGCTGTATTCTGTGTTAAGAAACAAGGTATTTGGTCATCTATTTTTGTCTGGACTTCCCTGGAGGCTCAGACGGTAAAGAATCTGCCTGCCAATGCAGGAGATGGGTTCAGTCCCTGGGTGGGGAAGGTACCCTGAAAGAAGGCAATGGCAACCCACTCCAGTATTCTTGCCTGGAGAATTCCATGGACAGAGGAGCGTGGCAGGCTATGGTCCATGGGGTCACAAAGAGTTGGACACAACTAAGCAACTAACACACACATGTTTTTGCCTGCCTGAGTTTCTCCTGCTGGGTAACAGCCATAGGGAAGGAACAAAGAGGGAAAGCTGTAAGAATCAGTCTTAAGATTCTGAAATTAACGGTAAGATGTATATTCCATATGGTTTGCATGTAATGCTTGCGTGAAGCTTGTTCTGACAGGAGTAGACTGTTAGGCTATGAAATGATGGAAGTAAGCTAGAAACCCTCTCGTTAAGACGAATGGGACAGAGAAAGACAGCCCACTGGTTACGAGTCGCATGGGCTGCTTCTGGAGCAGAGGCCTGCAGCAGCAATTTTCCAAAGGGTGGCTGATAAAAGCAGGAGATGGGAAAATCAATACTTGGGGCCAATAGCAGTCACAGTTCACTAAGACATCAAGTTTGGGGCAAGACAAGGAAAAAACACCTTCCCTGTGAATCAAAGTCCCTGGGTTTCTGCCATGTCTCCTAAGTCACTGGGTCTCCATAGTCTTTGACACCTAATAACCAGAGTCAGCATCACTAAACATCCTTCTGGGAATATTTCAGTTGATGAAACCAACAATCATATAGGAAACCTTAAAAACTCGAAGTACCCCTGGACCTCAACCCCCTTGTTATTTCATACCAACCTACTCTCCACCTTACTCTGCACATTTAAACATGTCCTTTTTTGTGAAACAGTAATCATTAAAGTCCAGAAACTTATTTTAAAAATTCATGGTTAGTATTTAGTGGAGATACATTTGTCTATCCATAATCTTGAATTTTAAGAGCTACTACATTTTAATTGAGTAAAAGTCACCTTGAGTGCATCTTAAAGACTATTTGAATACTAGTTGGTGGCTCAGATGGTAAAGCGTCTGCCTACAATGCCGGAGACCTGGATTCGATCCCTGGGTCAGGAAGATCTGCTGAAGAAGGAAATGGCACCCCACTCCAGTACTCTTGCCTGGAAAATTCCACGGACGGAGGAGCCTGGTGGGCTACAGTCCACGGGGCCGCAAAGAGTCGGACACGACTGAGCGACTTCAATGTCAAGTGTATGTCGATGTCTTTTTAAGCTAATTAATCAATTTAACCTCATCACAAATTCAGAGAAAATGACTTAGTTCGTGGTGTGAGGCGACAAACCAGGAATCGTTCTTGGGACAGGAGAACTCTATTGGTTATCTCTTCCCAAGCACATGAGACTATGGATGTAGGGTCGCAGTATCGGTGACGATGTTTGGTATGGAAAACAAAGCTTGGCAAATGCCCTGGGTCACGACAACACTAGTGCCTCTGTGGCAGGCTGCAGGAGTCTTATGAGCAGTATCAGAGGCTTGGAATACTAAGGACCAGATCTTAAAGCCCGGGGTGGTTTTGTGTTTCCCTGGGTAATCAGCATTTAAAACATTTAAATAGTACTAAGCCTGTGAGCTCAAGTTAAGTTCATGTCTCTAATCTCCCATCTGCCCACCTCCCACTGCTTTTTTTTTGGCAGATCCAATAATAAGGATAATTCCTTTTAAATTATTACTGGGGAGTATTTCCTTCCTTGCTAACAGTGTGTCCTGTTCAACAAGCACTTTAGACTTCAGGCTGTTGTAATCCAACAACAGGCAGAATCATCTCTGCCAAATGCAGAAATCTGATAACGCAGTGGGGAAACACTTGAGCCCTTGAGTTTGCCTCAGGGCCAGACTCGCCGATGCGAACTCTCCGCCCACATCCAGGGAGGGTGATTCTGGAGCCTTCAGGGGTGGGGCTCCAGTTGGGGGAAGCTGAGGGGCTGCTGCAGTAGACCTTCCTTGGAAGGGCCACCTAGCACCACGGGACACACTGATCCCAAAGTCACCAGGATGCTCTCCAGAGTGGCCAGGGGGTCAGTGGTCACAGAGCAGCAACCTGAGAGGAAGCTCACCCTCGGGTCTGGAGGGGCCACTCTTCCAAAGTTCTCGAATGATTGCCAGCATCTGCACGACCCCCCAACACCCACACTCTATTTCTCTTCTAATTTTCTTCCTGAGACAGTTTCTCTGGGGCTCTAGATATCCTAAATCAAGGACACCCAGTAAATCATGCTGGCCTGCCCAGTAGCTTTTTGAAGCCAATGTGTCTAAACCCTTTCTCTGTTTGCGTACAACTCCCCCACCATCTAGGGATTTTACACCTGAGGTTTCCAGGTCTCCAATCTGGGCTTCCCTGGTGGCTCAGACGGTAAAAAAATTCTGCCTGCAATGCAGGAGACCCAGATTCAATCTGTGGATTGGGAAGATCTCTTGGAGAAGGGAATGACTCCAGTAATCTTGCCTGGAAAATCCCATGCAGAGAGGAGTGTGGAGGACTACAGGCCATGGGGTCACAAAGAGTGGGACGTGACTGAGCGACCAACACTAATTTGACCTCTTGATGACACCACAACAAATGAAACAATAGAGTCATCTCACTCTACTCAGTGTGTAATCTTCTTAGACAAGAAACTGGTATGATGTGATTAGGTAAGCAGAAGTTTCATCCTGGTCTTATGATGAAACGGCGTCACCTTTTCAAAAGGAAACATCAAAGAAACAACCAACGAAAGCTAACACTGCCTTATACAAGCAGGGCAGAGCCGTTGTCTCTCTAGGCCGGAACAATTTTGTGTTGTTCCCATGAAAGGAGGCTCGCACGCACTAAGTCGTGTCTGACTCTGCAACCTCACGGTCTGTAGCCCGCCAGGCTCCGCCATCCATGGGATTTCCCAGGCAAGAATACCAGAGCAGGTTGCCGTTTCCTCCTCCAGGGGAGCTTCCCGATTCAGGGATCGCACTTGCGTGTTTTGAGGCCGCTGCTTTGGCAGGCGGATTCTTTACACCGAGCCGCCTGAGTTGAACCCCTCGTATGGGAGGGCAGGCAGCGGAGAGATGATCCCTGGGAATTACCAGGAGATACAGGACAGCCTCCCTTGAATCGTCAGGGACTGTCTTTCATCTCTTGGTGAGTCTCCTCTCAGCTTCTCTTTGCTGTCCATTCACAGACTTTCCATTCCCTTTCCAAATCCCACTCTTCGTTTGGTGGCAGGGCCCAACCACATCCATAAAAGCATGACATGTGTTTCTCAGACAAATATATGTATATATGTATGCCTATGGCTGACTCATGTTGAGGTTGACAGAAAACAACAAACTTCTGTAAAGCAATTATCCTTCGCTTAAAAAAAAGTCTTTTCTAGCTTAGCCATGACAGCTGCTAGAACAGTCCAGAGTGTGAAAAGACTGCTTAGCCTGATGACTTTGGAAGACTCAGTTCAAAAGGAAACTTTCTTCTGGAGAAATATGAACTGTGTCTGCTGAAAACAAGTTCAGCACTTTCCCCGGTAAAAACTCATAGGGATTCACGCCCAATCGAAGTACCACTTGTTACCGAGATTTTTATGTCCGTTTGGTCGCATGGTGGGCTGACACCCTCTCCAATTTAATTGCTTTTGCAGCATTCTCTTTGGTGTTGGGTTTCCTGGCTGTCTAATCAGAGCAGCAAAGGGACACTGTGTATTCTCACAGGGATATCCCGTTTCAGCCACTAATTGTCAAGGTTTGGGAAAAGGTCAGCTAAGCTTATCTAAACACCTACAATGAATCAGAAATTTTTGAATGTCTATCTTTTCTCAACGATAACATTAATCAAAGTGCATACTCACTATAAAATAGCTTGCTCAGTCACTCAGTTGTGTCCAACTCTTCGAAGCCCCAGGGACTGTAGCCTGCCAGCTCCTCTGTCCATGGAATTGTCTAGGCGATAATACTGGAGTGGTTGCTGCTTCCCTCTCCAGGGGATCTTCCTGACCCTGGGATTGAACCCATGTCTCTTGTATCTCCAGCATTGGCAGGTGGATTCTTTACCACTCTGCCACCTGGGAAACCCCTTGATTGGCCTGCTCGATAATCTTGGCTAAGGAATTCACCATTTCAATAATATTAATACACTGATGACCTCCTAATTTATAAAAGGTTAACTAAAAGGTCATACATATATTATGATTCCTTTCAGTTCAGTTCAGTTCAGTTCAGTTCGACTGTTTGCGACTCCGTGAACTGCAGCACGTCAGGCCTCCCTGTCCATCATCAACTCCCGGAGCTCACTCTAACTCAGGTCCATCGAGTTGGTGATGCCATCCAGCCATCTCATCCTCTGTCGTCCCCTTCTCCTCCTGCCCCCAATTCCTCTCAGCATCAGAGTCTTCTCCAATGAGTCAACTCACTCACTTTTAAAGCAGCATTTGGAAATAGGTAATCTTTTTCTTGTTTTATTGTAGATGAGAAAATTGTAGTTCAAACAATGTACATACTTGGGCTCACAAACATAGAATCAAAGTAGTAACCGAAGTTTCCAGTAAGCCTCATCACCTCCCATCACCTCGTCACCTCCTCTGAATTCTGGAAAATGGGCAGTCCATGAACTGGTGATTAGTGATGAACACGAGAGGAGTGCATGGGCTCCTGATACTGGATCTGAGCCCGATCCCTCCCTTTTCTTTCCAGAGCGGTACAGCATCGGGACAGAACAAGAACTGGGACCCTTGGCTGCAGAGCTTGCACCTGGACAGAGGTCTCCTCCAGCAACAACATACAAAGAAACTATAAAGGACTAGAAATAACCACATATATTGACTGTTGGGGCAAATTATAGGCAAGAAGGTGGAAGCAAGACCAAAAATGCAACTGCCACCTCTGAAGAGCCCTGAGCAAAAGCAAGGTACTGTGCACGCCCCTGTATTCAACGCCAGTGAGGGAGCGGGAGGATCACTTAGGCTGCCCCTCCGGCCCAACCCTGGACACTCCCCTGCCCTCACCCAGCGCAAGGAACTGGCTCACCCCCCACAGGAAGCGAGGGGACAAGGGAAGCTGTCACCAGTTCTCACTTCCTCCTGCTGCAGCCGGGCCCCCATACAGCCCTGCCTAAATCCCTTGTCCGGCCTCTGATCAATTTCTATTGATAAGGAGGCCAAGAACCCTGGTTGGTAACAGCATCCCTTTGTTTATAGTCATCCTGAGCTGATTAGTGGCACCAAACAATAAGCCCAAGTGACACGGAGAGCCCAAGGGTGCTATCCCCACTCTGAATAGTGTCATGGCACGAAAGACCCAGGAGCATCACACGAGTCCCTGCAATATCTCGTGTCGTCATAGAGGAGGACACAGAGGAGACTCTTAACTTCACCATCTCTTTGTTTCATTGCTGAAAGTTGAACAGATACAGAATTTGAGGACATTCAATGCTGGGATCAGAGAAGATCACCTTTAATTTTCTTTTTTCTTTGTTTGAATGATATTTTTCTCCTGCCCTTGAAGCCGCATGTGTCAAAGGGCAAGATATTTTAATTGACCCTGGGGTTAGTAAGCCAAACACACTGCATCCATTTCTTAGTTCAGTTACAAAAGAACACAGCTGGTGTGCTCTTTGTAAAGACAGTTTTCTGACACCGGGTAAAGACATGGCAATCTCTTATGAGAATTTAAGCTCTATGAGAACAGGGATTTTTGTTTTTCCTTTTTTCTGCTTTGTTCACTGCTGTTTCCTTGTTGCTTATGAATGAGCCTGAGTTTCGGGAGGTTAGGATCAGCAGATGTAAACTATTATAGACAGAATGGATAAACAAGAAGATCCTACTGTACAACACAGGGAACTATAGTCAATATCCTGTGATAAATTATGAAGCAAAAGAATATGAAAAAGCATATATATATATATATATATATACATATATATATATGAACCACTTTTTTGTACAACAGAAATTAAACACAAGTTTGCAAATCAACAGTACTTCCTGGTGGCTCAGATGGTAAAGAATCTCCCCACAATGCAGAAGACCTGGATTCGATCCTTGCGTCAGGAAGATCTCCTGGAGAGGGGAAGGTTGCCTACTCCAATTTTCTTGCCTGGAGAATAAGGAGCCTGGAGGGCTACAGTCCACGGGGTCGCAGAGTCAGACACGACTGTGTGACTGTGTGCCATACTTTATATTACAGTACGTTTTAATGTGCCTGATACATCAGAAGGGCTGATTAGGTAGTATTTGGATGGAGTGACTCTATATCTTTAAGAATAAACTCTTTCTCAAATAAGACCACCCTAATCTTAAGGGGCCTGGCACGGAAGAGACGTGTCTTTGCCCTCATTCCCCTGTAGAAAACCCTTCATTTCTATCTGGGCAAATGGCTATTTAGAAGAGAAACTGAATTCCTCCCCGTCCCTGGCAGGTAGACGTGGCCATGCGGCTGGGTTCTGATGAGTAAGAGAAATCTTTGAGTTCCAGCGCACTCCCCTCCTTTCCGTTGGCTGGGCTGAGCGTGTGATGACTGGGACGCCACAGACCTTGATGCAGGAGTCCCCTGTTGAGGATGGAGCGGCAAGTCCGTGGGTGCGGTTGGGAGCCCCGACAACCGCAGAGCTAGCGCCAGATGCCTTTTACACGAGAAGTGAACAAACCTCAATCTCACGCCTTGTTGCTGTTGTTCAGTCACTCAGTTGTGTCCAACTCTTTGCAACCCCATGGAATCTAGCCCGCTAGGCTCCCCTGTCCTTGCGATTCTCCAGGCAAGAATACTGGAGTGGGTTGCCATGCCCTCCTCCAGGGGATCTTCTCCAACAAGGGATCAAACCTGGCTCTCTTATATCTCCTGCATTGACAGGTAAATTCTTTATCTCTGAACCACCAGGAAAGCCCCAATAAGCCAGTGCTATTTGGGGTTTTCTGTCACTCAGTCAAAACTAACCCAGAGGGATAGAGATGAACTGCCATATGCAGTTATTAGTGATAAAGAAATGAATATATCTTTCCAGAATACATGTATAAAGTTATCTAACCATTGGCTTAACACAACATGTTATTTTATGGAGAGAGTCTTAGTTTTGTGTTTCCTGAAAATGACCGGTATGATGTGCTGCTCTGGCTTGTAATCAACGTTGATGTATTTTAAGAAATCTAGTTGCTCAACTGTGTGGCATGGTAGAGAGTTCCAGAAGCACCTGCACACCATGTTTCTTGCTGTCTGTGATCAATGGTCAGTACATGGAGCTTGTAGGGAGGGGATTAATGAAGATCAAAGAAGTGTCTTGATGTCTCAGCATCTTTTCAGTCAGGTTTCTGCATCACAGCTTTACTCTTTGGTTTGAAGCAAATTCTCAAAAAAAAAAAAAAAAAGAAAGAAAGATAAAAGAAGACCCGTGCAGTTTCAGAGGTGTGGCAAAGCATTAGGCCAAACACAGAGAACTTGCTTTTTCTCTAACCTCATGGACTGTCTATGAGCAAATTCAGTTCAGTTCAGTTGCTCAGTCGAGTCCGACTCTTTGCGACCCTATGAATCGCAGCACGCCAGGCCTCCCTATCCATCACCATCTCCCGGAGTTCACTCAGACTCACGTCCATCGAGTCCATGATGCCATCCAACCATCTCATCCTCTGTCATCCCCTTCTCCTCCTGCCCCCAATCCCTCCCAGCATCACAGTCTTTTCCAATGAGTCAACTCTTCGCATCAGGTGGCCAGAGTACTGGAGCTTCAGGTTTAGCATCATTCCTTCCAAAGAAATCCCAGGGTTGATCACCTTCAGAATGGACTGGTTGGATCTCCTTGCAGTCCAAGGGACCCTCAAGAGTCTTCTCCAACACCACAGTTCAAAAGCATCAATTCTTCGGTGCTCAGCCTTCTTCACAGTCCAACTCTCACATCCATACATGACCACAGGAAAAACCATAGCCTTGACTAGATGGACCTTAGCTGGCAAAGTAATGTCTCTGCTTTTGAATATACTATCTAGGTTGGTCATAACTTTTCTTCCAAGGAGTAAGTGTCTTTTAATTTCATGGCTGCAGTCACCATCTGCAGTGATTTGGGAGCCCCCAAAATAAAGTCTGACACTGTTTCCACTGTTTCCCCATCTATTTCCCATGAAGTGATGGGACCAGAGGCCATGATCTTCGTTTTCTGAATGTTGAGCTTTAAGCCAACTTTTTCACTCTCCTCTTTCACTTTCATCAAGAGGCTTTTTAGCTCCTCTTCACTTTCTGCCATAAGGGTGGTGTCATCTGCATATCTGAGGTTATTGATATTTCTCCCAGCAATCTTGATTCCAGCTTGTGTTTCTTCCAGTCCAGCGTTTCTCATGATATACTCTGCATAGAAGTTAAATAAGCAGGGTGACAATATACAGCCTTGATATACTCCTTTCCCTATTTGGAACCAGTCTGTTGTTCCATGTCCAGTTCTAACTGTTGCTTCCTGACCTGCATACAGATTTCTCAAGAGGCAGGTTAGGTGGTCTGGTATTCCCATCTCTTTCAGAATTTTCCATAGTTTACTAATGCTTACCTATGTTTTCAAATATAAACTCTAATCTGGATATTTCACAGTTGTTTGATCTTCAATCTTTTCTTAAACAATGCTTTCTTGATCCACTTTGTGTTAATTCTTTAAGTCAGTATTTTATCAAAATTCATTGCATTTCTTTTTTATTAAAGAAACATGTCCTTAATAAATAAGCTTTTACCTATCAGCACCTTTAATTTCTTTCATCAGTTCCAATGGAATTTCTTGCCATCACTGTCTCTTTCTTCTTATTAAGAATTAGTAAGAAAAATATCATATGATATCCCTTATAAGTGGAACCTAAAGTATGACACAAATGAATTTATTTGCAAAACAGGAAACAGACTCACAGACATAGAGACCAGGCTTGTGGTTGCCCAGGGGGAGTGGAGTGGGAGAGGGATGGAATGGGGGTTTGAGATAAACAGATGCAAACTATTATATGTAGATGGATAAGCAAGAAGTTTCTGCTGTAGACCACAGGGAACTATATTCAATATCCTGTGATAAACCACAATGGAAAAGAATTTAAATACACACACACACACACACACACACGTATAGATGTATTACTGAATCATTTTGCTGTAAGCAGAAATTAACCCTACATTGTAAAGCAACTATTTGTTATTGTTTAGTCACTAAGTCAGGTCCTATTCTTCTATGACCCCATTAACTGTAGCCAACCAGGTTCCTCTGTCTGTGGAATTTTCCAGGCAAGAATACTGGAGTGTGTGGCCACTCTCTAGGAGTTCTTCTTGACCCAGGGATCGAACTCACGTCTCCAGCATTGACAGGCAGACTCTTTACCATGTGGGCCACTAGAAGTGAAGAAGTGAAGTGAAGTTGCTTAGTCGTGTCAGACTCTTTGTGACCCCGTGGACTGTAGCCCGCCAGGCTCCTCTGTCCACGGGATTCTCCAGCCAAGAATACTGGAGTGGGTTGCCATTTCCTTCTCCAGGGGATCTTCCTGACCCAGGGATTGAACCCGGGTCTCCTGCATTGGAGGCAGACGCTTTAACCTCTGGGCCACTAGGGAAGCCCTGAGAGCCGCTAGGGAAGCCCACAAATCAACTATACTTCAACAAAATAAAATTTACTAAAAAAGAGAAAAAGGAAGTCCCGATTCCTTCTTTGTCTTATGTTCAACTGTATCTTGGACATCCCTTCGGTTTTTTAAGTTCAGCATTTTCCTGTTCTTAGCTGACCTGCTCAGACCCCCTTTCAGCCCTGTTCCCTCGCCCTTGTTTCTCATGCTGGTGAGGACACTGTGATAGTCTCAGTGAGCTGAGCCAGCAGCCTGGGAGTTACCCAGGACTCTATGTCCCATAGCCACTCGGTCACCAGCTCTTCAGTACCAATCAGAGTATGGCTTGTCTTTCATTCTTTTGGCCACTACCTTATTTAATTTCTCATCACTTCTTGCACGAATGTTATCTGGAGTCTTCAAACTCTGCTTCCCATCTCATTCCACTTCAGTTTATCCTCTGCCCTGCAACCACAGAGTTCTGAGTACAGTGGAAGCCTAGAAAATTAAGCTCCTGAGCTGGACAGGTCTGACCAGAGGAGCTGGCAACTGCCTGGCCCTTTGGCCTCATCTACTAGCCTGCCTTTTAATCCCACCCTTTTGTCTTTGCAGAGTCTGCAGTTTATGGCAGTGCGAGGCAAGGGCTTTGAGCTTAGCCCTGCATTTACCTCCATTGTCTCATTTTCTTCCAGGTAGTCTTTAAAACTCAGCAGAATACATGATCTGGGACATGACCTGGCTATGGGTCAAGCCTTACCCTGTGGAATCTGCTGAAAAGATTGTAAACAGCCTAAGAATGGAGACTCTCCTTTGCCCCCATCTCCAGCACCAAGTAGAGAAACTGACATCTGCATGCTGTATGCTAAGTTGCTTCAGTCGTGTCCGACTCTTTGTGACCCTATGGACCATAGCCTGCCAGGCTCCTCTGTCCATGGGATTCTTTCAGGCAAGAATACTGGAATGGGCTGCCATGCCCTCCTGCAGGGAATCTTCCCAACCCAGGGTGTGAACCCACATCTCTTATGTCTCCTGCACTGGCAGGCAGATTCTTTACCACTAGCGCCACCCGGGAAGCCCAGAAATTCACACCTAGTGGGTTCTTGAAAATCAACTGCTTGAGTGAGTGTGTAAACCTCCATTTGAATCATCTGGGCCCCTTAACAAAGAGCCACAGAGTTTCAGTATAGTCTTGTTTCTTTCTATTCCATACCTCTTTTTCATTCTGCAGGGAAAAAAGGAAAATTCAGGTAGATTAACTCATTTCTATAGAATAGTTTATGTTTATTTTTTTTTAAGTTCCTTAAAATTCTACCTGATTTAGTTTTCTCAAAATCATGGAACCAAAGCAACAATTCAACCAGGTTATTTTACATCTTTATTTTTGTTTTTAGAGCTTCTGTCTTTGTGTGCAGACAATTCACAGATGATTGAAAGTCAGTGGATACTAAACACTAGAGACTTTGTCTCTCATCAGGCAATCATGCTTGACATGGCCAAAAGTGTTTGTAGTGGTTGGTCAAGTACTTATCATCTGAAGAAAAAATAGAGCATGACTAATCCTGTTTTGGGAAGAAGGTTGAGGGGAGTAAGAAGGAAATTTATATGAGTATTTACTGTGTCAGACACTGTGCAGAGGTTCACAAGGTAAGATTAAATCCTCACAGACAACCTATTAAGTAGAAATGATTGGCACAGTTGGACAGCCAAACATCGTAAGATAGAGAAAAGGGTAGTCTGAACTACGAAAATAGTTTCCCTTTGCACACTCGTTCCAGCAGCCCAGACCACAGTCTGTCATTAGTGCCCATGAGAACTTCTGGCATGCAAACATGAGTGTTCACAAATCTGCTTTTCTTTAATTCCATCAGCTAATGACTTGTTTAAATTTAATCATGTGGCTGCTTTTGAAAATAAGCTTTTATTTCAGAAGAATTGTATATTTATAGGCAATTTGATAGAGCTAGTAGAGAATTCTCCTCTACACTAGGCTTGGTTCCCCTACTGTTAACCTCCACCTTTGTGAGATACGTGTGTCAAAATTAAAGAACCAGCATGGATACTTTGCTGTTCACAGATCCACATGATTCAGATTTTCTTAGCGTTTATCTAATGCTCTTTTCATGTCCTGGGATCTCATCCAGCACAGTATATCACACTTAGTCATCACGGCTCCTCAGACTCCTCTTGGCCATGGCAATCTCTCAACTTTTCCATAATTTTATGACCTTAATAGTACCCATTAAGTATTTTATAAAATGCTCCTCAATTTGTATTTGTCTGATGTTTTCTTTTTTTAGATCTCCTATAACTTCTTTTTGTTGGCATATAGTTGCTTTCGGTTTCCTTGGTGGCTCAGTGGTAGAGAACCCGCCTGCCAATCTTGGAGATGCAGGTTTGACCCCTAGGTCATGAAGATCCCCTGGAGAAGGGCATGGCAACCCGCTCCCGTATTGATTCTTGCCTGGAGAATCCCATGGACAGAGGAGACTGGTGGGCCACAGCCCCTAGGGTCACCAAAGAATAGGGCACGACTCGGTGACTAAACAACAATATGGGTGCTTCCCAATGTTGTGTCCGTTTCTGCTGTACACAGAAGTGAACCAGCTGTATGCTTACATATATCCTCTCCCTTTCGGATTTCCTCTGCATTCAGGTCTCCACGTGCATTAGGCAGAGTTCTCTGTGCTGTACAGTAGGTTCTCATTAGTTATCTATTTTATTCATAGTAATAGTAGTAGTGTTAGTCAGTCAGTTGTATCTGACACTTTGCGACCCTATGGACCACAGCCCACCAAGCTCCTCTGTCCATGGGATTTTCCAGGAAAGAATACTGGAGTAGGTTGCCATTCCCTTCTCCAGGGGATCTTCCTGACCCGGGGATTGAACCCGGGTCTCCTGCACTGCAGGCAAATTCTTTACCGTCTGAGCTACATAGTCATATATATATATATATATATATATATGTCAATCTCAATCTCCCAATTGGTCTCACCCCTCTTCCCTTTGGTGTCTGTACATTTGTTCTCTACGTCTGTGTATTTGTCTGATGTTTTCCACACAGCATTTTCATCACTGAAACATAAGGACTGAACTGAACAGTGAGATAAACAACTCGGATTTTCCCCAAAGCTCAAGCTATGATTGCCTTTGGAGGTTACATAAATTCTTTGGAGGTTACATGACCCACACAGCACATGAAAGAGAGACAAAGAGTGTCCTAGGGACTCTTGTGGTTTGGATCAGTAGCAACATATTTCAGATAGAGCCTGAGCAAAGTGGTATGGGCTGTCCTGAACCATTTCCTTTCAAATATATTAGAGCAATGGCACATGAACAGAAATAAACATAAGTTAATATCTCATAGCTGTTATCAATTCAAAGATACACCTGGCTTTTTAAGACCTTTAATTTCCACCTCCTTTTTTTTATAGCCTGTATTTAATGCTATTGAACTTTAATGGGTAATTAGTGAGAGAATTCTTCTAATGCTCAACGTTTCCCAGTCTAGGAGCAACTCATAATTTCTAAGCACCAGCAATTGCATTTTGGATTCAAAATCTCCAAAGGTGAGTGCTGGTGAAGATAGAGCTGAAATAAATGTTAAGAGAATGTGGTAATCACATTGATATCCTCCTTATCCTGAGAGTTTGTAGAACTCCATGGATTAATGACTAGAACTCAAGGAAGAAATTAAGTGGACAGGTGTCACATATGCAAACGAAACTTAGCTACCCTGCTAAATGATAGAAAGCTGGCTTTCAATAAATGTTTGTTGAATTGAATTGAGCTAAAACGGCAAAGAGACAACTGAAATGACAATAATGATAACAATAATAATATATAATGAAGATCAGGTAACCACTTAGAGAATATGTACTTGGTCTGGGTACTTTCCAAGCATGGCTTTATTTAATCCTCATGAAAATCATGTCACTGTCATTATTCCCACTTTAGATTTTTTTTTGATGTGGACCATTTTTAAAGTCTTTATTGAATTTGTTATGATATTGTTTCTGTTTTTGTTTTTTGGCCATGTGGCATGTGGGATTTTAGCTCCCCAACCAGAGACTGAACCCACACCCTCTGCACTGAAAAGCAAAGTCTTAACCTCTGAACTATCTGGGAAGTCCCATTATTACCTTTTAAGATGAGAATACGGAGGTTATGAGACATGACACACCCAAGATCACACAGCCAGGAACAGGAGAAGCTGGGAGCTGCTTTTTCTTTCACAGCAACATTCCTTGCTTCCCTGATCCAAGGGAACAAGCTAAGGGTAAAGGGATGCTCCTTGGGAAATCTCAGAGCTCAGAGATAAATACTTCACCCCTATTCTGAGTTAAAGGAGCCAGAGAGTGAGATGAAGGTGGCCCCAGAGTTTTCCTCAGGTCCGTTTCTAGCCAAAGGTCTAACGGATCTGCCTCATACACAACGCACGTGTCCCATCCCATTCCCTAGAGAACTCTTTGTAAACAAAGTTTTGACATTTCGCCATCTTCAGTTTTCATGAAAGAAAAACAAAACTTCTTTTAGTGCTTCGTGATTAGCTGAGTGTCTCTTCTCTGACCCATTTAAAAGTCTGATGTAAGATGATCAGACGCCTGGCAGGTCAGCCCAAGGCTTTGAAGAATCAAAATCCTTCATGTCTGAGACTGCAATCCAACCCACATCTGCTTGTTATACAGAAAATCGTATTTGCCATTTCCTGTTTGCCTAGGATAAAAAGTTGGCGGGTTTCTACATTCCACTAGGTTTGACAAATATTATGAAGTTGGCTGCGTAGTCTTATACAGAATACAAGTGGTTGTAATTCTTACCACCAGCAAAACACTGAATTGATGGGCTTTGAATCTGGATTGACTGAGTAAAGGCAACCCCCACCCACTCAACTCTGAAAGCTGTTTTGCATACTTTGAAACATGAGCTGTGATATATCTAGTCTCTAAATATCCATGTTTCCTGATGGGGCTAAGCGTTCTTGGAAACATCAAGCAAATTTTAACAGCCAGCGCAATTGTTTGTAATAAACTTCGCAAAACAAGATGCTCTTTGTTTAGCGCTAGGGTGCGTTAAAACTGGTATCAACACAAGAAGAACGTTTGCTCTCTTGAGATTCAGAAGAGAAATTCAGTGCCACAGTCATTCCATAAATTTCAAAATGGTTTCTTTTCAACCACTGCCAAGAAGTACCAAGCTATAATACCTTCTTATGAAGCACCACCCTAATCTTCCCATAATATTATTTTAAACATCACATCCCTCTATACTTTCTGGATGATAGTTGGAGTTCAAGATTGCTTCCTTTATGACTCTACAACCACCCCTGGTGTTCTTTTTTAATATTTATTTATTTATTTTGTCAACTATCATCCTTTTTAAGAGGAAGAGAAAAAGTTGTGCTTAAGATTTTACAATTCTGGGTTTAAGGCTGAATCTGGGCTTACTTTCTCAAGAACATAGACTTACTCTTTTGTTTTTTTTTTTAAATTTTAATCTACCCTACATCATTCACAATACTTTATCCCTCAGAAAAGCCCCATCATGGATGCTAGGATGATGTAACAGTCAAGCATGAGATATGTCAACAGACAAGTAAAACCTAGTTGAGTATCCTCACCTCCATTGCCTGAGTAGTCCATGCTTCTCTCCAAAATATCTGTGGATTCCAGTGTACCCAGATTCTTAAGATTCCTTCTACTCCCAGGTTTTGTTCACAGTTTTATCTCATATCAATCTAAATCCAACAATAGTATCTTTGCCATTTTTCATAAAACTTAAGCCACTAACTTCATGACTTTGATAGACTTTGATAAACGTTTGGACTGTGACAGACTGTGAAAAAGCATAGCTTTTTCTTGGAAGTTTGGGCATTTTAAAATAAAAAATAAAATAAAGAATCACCATTGCTACTCCTTTTTCCCCTTGGCCTTCTTAAATGAAAGCTGTTTATATAAAAAAAAAAAAGTTCTGGGTTGCCAACAGTAGGTCTTTACTCAATATTGCATCATTAATCAGTTAGGCTAGGCAGGTTTGAGACTGTTACTGCTGCCCGTTTGAGAACCTCTTTTTGGTATATTTGTCTACAGTAGAAGTCCCTGCTGATGCCATGGTTCTTGACCCATAGACTGGGAACATAGCATACTTATTTCAAAATGATGCACATTGATGAGAAAGCATACAACTTATAAGAGAATAAAATGACACTTTTAAAATGATGATGTTTTGTGATTGTCTCCGAATCTCAGCCATTGCCCATCACCATAAGAACTAGACTTTCTACTGGGTACGTCACCTGCCGTTTGAAACCTCACCAAAGATGTTTGCCTTCAGAGCCCTTGCTTGCTGTTCAGTCAGTAAGTTGTGCCCAGCGCTTTGCGACTCTGGACTGCAGCATGCCCAGCTTCCCTCTTCTTAGCATCTTCTGGAGTTTGCTCAGGCTCATGTCCATTGAGTCGGTGATGCCATCCAACCATCTCATCCTCTCATGCCTCTTTCTCCTCCTACCCTCAGTCTTCCCCAGCATCAGGGTCTTTTGCTCTTGGTATCATCTGATGTTTAGAAACCTGAAGTGAGCAGCAAATGACCTTTACCTCAAGGGTATATCTTTGGTCCCTGTGAAATATTTATATACAGACTGTAGGCATCAATAGAACATTTGAGAACAAAGAGTGGAAATTATCACCTGACATCTTTGGTAGTGAAAAAAGTCAGTCTGATTGGGCCATAGCATCAGTCAGCCCTAGAAGGCAAAAAGTACTAACCATCTCCTCCAGAGGGAAGAATTAGCTACCACACACCCCAGAGGGAAAAAGGATTAGGCCAGAGCAGCTTAGACAGACTCAATCCCATGGGCTCACAACCAGGCAGTGAGATTTTGTGAGTTGTGACTTCAAGACCATTTGGCTGAGAACCCATGTCTCCATCTCTGAAGTTTTTCGTTATCTAAACACTCTACACACCTCTGGATGTCCCCCAAAGAAATGATAAATGGAGAACAAAAACACACTTTCCTAGTTACCTCTGCTACAGTAGGAGACCAGGAGGACTCCTTTCAACTCCCACGGCATAGTCCCCACCTCTGGGTGCCATAATCCAGTAAATGTCCCTTAATTTCACATACGCCAGTCAATGCCCTCCCTTCCTGGGAGATCACAGAGAGTGGGCATTTGAAATTCTAAGGAGGAGATGGGCAGCTATGGCTGAAGACTGACCGGAATCTGTAGCTAAAGCATTGGGGGAGATAAGCAACTGATTTAAATTTCTCCTGGGAAATAAATCAGGGAAGAAAACCAAAAACTAAACCGAAAAACAGAAGCAATCTTTTGGGAGAAGGGAGAGCTGAAATAAGCATAAAACTTACTAGACTTTCCGTTCTTCTGATTATTAAAATTTGAGCTCCAGAAATAATCTCAGGGGAGCTTTACATACATGATTCAGCAAACTTTTTCTTAAAGGACCAGATAGCAAAATTTTAGGCTTTGTGGACCAAGAGGTAAAATCAAGGATATGATGGAGATGCATTACCACTTAAAACAGTACCTTTTAAAAATGTGAAAGCCAGCCTTGGTTTGTGGTCTGTATAAAAGCAAGCAGTGGACCAGTCTTGCCCCATGAGCTACAATTTGCTGACCCCTGCATTAAAGCCTTCAATGTGTTGTGGGAAATGTATCTTCTCTTAAGAGAAAGAAACAAAAAGAACAAGAAAACCACTTAGCTATGAGTGAATTTAATGTTGCAAATATATAAACTTAAAATTAATAAAGTACCTAGAATCTGACTCTTATTATTCACAACTTAAGAGCTTATAAAGCCTGCGATGTATAATGGGTCAGTCAGCCTCAAGGGTCTCAGGGCAAAATTTGGTTTTCCCCAACTCTATGGTTTCACGTAGTATTTATAAAGTGGACTGAGAAGTACTGAGACTGTTAGGTTCCCAAGTCAAATCCTGCCTTCATAATCTCCTGTGCATAACAGTTTATGAGAGCCTAGTCTCAGAAAACACTTAGAAATAAAAAGAATTACCTTGGTCTTGAAAACATTTTAGAAATGAAGGCATATGTAAAACAATTATCCTCCAGTTAAAGATAAATTTTAAAAGAAGAGAAACAAAGAAAGAAATGAAGGCACAGTATTTTTAATTAGGGGAAAGAAGAAAAATATCATGATTTTTCTTCTCATAAAGATGTCCCTGAAACTCATTTTTGGAAAACCATGTATGATTCTAATATCTGAAACAAGCAGATACAATGAACATATAAATAGTTTGATGGTGGGCATACTGAATATTTATCAATTTCATTCAGAAAATTTGTTAAGGAGAATTTCAGTCATTTCAGCCCTTATATGTCTAAGATCTACTTGAAGGTCATTTTATATATAGTGAATACAATTCTCACCAGAGTGAAAGCAGGAAACCTTTGTTAGGAAGTTAGTGCGGTTATTCCAGGGACAGAGGATGAGGATTTGGACAAGGCTTGTATCATCGCAGACAGTGGTCTCAGAATGAGGTATATTCTGAGAGCTGAGTTGATAGACTTTGCTGATGGGCTGGATGAAGAAGATGTGAACAGAGGGGAGGCAAACCTAGCTCCTGAATTCCTGGTCTGGGAAATTAGATGAATCGTGGTATCATGTCCTGAGATGGGGGAAGTTGGTGGTGGTGGTAGAATTCAAACTTTGGTTTCATGTATAGTACACTTGAGACTCCTAAGAGATCCAGGTAGAAACATCAAGGTCACAAATCTGCATTGTATCTCAGAGGAGAAATAGGAGATGGAGATGCCGTGTGGGAGTTGTCAGCCCCCAGAGAGATTTGAAGCCGCAGGCTGGATATAATCACACAGAGAGCTGGAGAGCGTAGATGACTTAGAAAAGAGAAGGTCTTCAATCTGGAGCCTCCATTGTGGAGACTTTGGAAAAGCTAGGAGGAGCCATCAAAGAAAGCAAAAAGGAAAAACCAGTGAGAAAGAGGAAACCAGGCTGAGCGGGGGTGAGGTGGAGTGGGGTGGGGGGGTTCGGGGTGGGAAGGGCAGGAGGGAGGGGGTACCCAGGAGTGACTTTAAGCTTGGCCTATTGCAGTCTGCAGCTACCCTGAGAGGGCAACGAGGGACATGGAACCTTGGTTGGAGGGGTTCACAAATATAATAGAAAGTGTCTACACAGATCCTTGCTCCTCAAAACATGGTCTCTGGTCTTGAATCATTAGCATCATCCCTGAGCTTGTTAAATATTCAGGATCTCTTGGCTGTACCCCAGACTTACTGAGTTGGAACTGTATTATGACAAGATCATCCCTACGCAAGTTTGAGAAGCATTGGTTCAGCAATTCTGTTGAGGTATTTGGCCGCACAGGTGAGTCAAGGAACAGAATTATGCTCTACTATAGCAAAGGAGAAGTGATATGGGATAAACAGTTTTTTAACAAAGATATGGCCTAACGTGTTGATTGCAGTGGTCTAACATTGAAGGATGAAGAAGTATTAATAATTGCAAAAGCAGTGAAGTAACATAGGCCAAAAAAAAAGAAAAAAAGGATCCAGTGTACAAGTGGAGGTGTGGCCTCACATGTGGCAGGAAGGAAGCTAGAGCACAAGGACTCTGCAGAAAGTTTGGCTCATTTAGTGATGGGAGTAAAGTTGCTCTCTGTTTTTTCTGTTTTCTCAGAGAAATAAAAAACATGTCTACCAGCTGAGAGTAAACAAGGAAGTTGGTGTTAGGAGGGTTAAGAAAAAAATCAGAAGGGATGAACCATTTTCTCTGTGAGTATGAAAGCAGTTTGCAAAAGAAATATAGTGGATGGACACAGAGACTGCCATACAGTGTGAAGTGAGTCAGAAAGAGTAAAACAAGTATCGTATATTAATGCATATATATGGAATCTAGAAAACTAGTACAGATGAACCTCTTTGCAAAGCAGAAGTAGAGACACAGACGTAGAGAACAGATATATGGACACCAAGGGGGAAAGGAAAGGTGAGGAATTGGGAGATTGACACATATAAGCTATTGATACCATGCATAAAACAGATAACTAATGAGAACCTACTGTATAGCACAGAAAATTTCATTTAATGCACTGTGGTGACCTGAATGGAAAGGAAGTCTGGAAGGGAGGGGATACATGTATACATATAACTGATTCACTTTGCTGTACAATAGGAACTAACATAATGCTATAAATCAATTATATTCCAATAAAAATTAATTTAAAAAAAGAGATGCAGTAGAATTGTTAGAGAAGGTGATGGCACCCCACTCCAGCACTCTTGCCTGGAAAATCCCATGGACGGAGGAGCCTGGTGGGCTGCAGTCCATGGGGTCGCTGAGGGTCGGACACAACTGAATGACTTCACTTCCACTTTTCACTTTCATGCATTGGAGAAGGAAATGGCAACCCACTCCAGTGTTCTTGCCTGGAGAATCCCAGGGACAGGGGAACCTCATGGGCTGTCATCTGTGGGGTGGCACAGGGTCGGACATGACTGAAGTGACTTAGCAGTAGCAGCAGTAGTAGAATTGTTGGGCAGTGCTAAGTATCTACTTGATATTCATGGTCATAAATGACCAAAAAAAAAAAAAAAGGCCCACCAGCATAATGACTTATTTTTCTCAATCTGCATTAAGTTCTTTAGAGGCAGGCACAAAATACAGAGTGAATTGGATTTAATTGTTATTGGGGTTCTGCCAGAGAAATATGGAAGTGATGGCACAGAGGGACCAAGGAATCAAAGTCCTAAGAAGAGGACACGGAAATGTAAGCCCCATAAAATGATCAGGCCAAAAGGCCTAAAGAGTCCAGTACAGTCAGAGACACTTAGAACTGGGGTCTAGGGTAAAGTTGCCAGATCTGGCAAATAATAACCCAAGATATCCACTTGATTTGAATTTCAGGATAAAAACGAATAGCATTTTAGTAAAAGTATTCCTGCACAAATATCATGTGGCCATAATCACTTATAAATACATGAAACTGTTTATCTGAAATTCAAATTTAACTGGGCAGCCTATAATTTGATCTGGAGACCCCAGCTCAAGAGAAAGTGGACTGGGAAGTGACATCATTGTCTGAGAACTGAAGGCTGCAAAGTGATCTAATCGCTGGTGTAGGAAAAGTACAGGGAATGACAATAGGCCCAGGGAAAGAGGCTCAGGAGGGCTGTGAGGAGAGGCCAAGGAGCTGAAGCTCAAGTCTGGGAACAGATTATCTTAATGGATGTGAAATCTGTGAAGAATGAAAATAGAAACAGTGATGGAGAACCAGTGAGTCAGGTACTGAAATCTCTGGCAAATGACAGGGAAAGACTGGGCACCTTCTAAACAACAGCAACAAGGAGGAATAGCCTCCAAGGAGGGGTGGCCAATGCTGTAGTCTGATGGCCAAATTCAGTGGAACCAATTTTTCTGAGCCAGGAAGACATGCTTGCCAGATGCAGTGAGGAACAAAGGGCATACCTACCCGCCATCCAAATGGACCTGGGGTTAGACAACCAGAAATGAGGGCACTGTCTGAGGGGGTTGCAGGGGAAATAGGGTCCTTAGGGAAAAGGGAGGTTTCAGTTAACATGAACTTGAACTTGTGAGAAGTCTTTAAAGATACAGAAACTTCGCAGCTGACATTCATGAAGGTGCATGGTCGAGTTGGGGGTGGGGTGGTGAACTAGGAAGAGTGGGAACCGGTTGCTGTTCAGTCGCTCAGTCGTGTCCAACTCTTTATGACCCCATGAACTCAGCACGCCGGGCTTCCCTGTCCTTCAGTATCTCCCAGAGCTTGCTCAAACTCATGTCCATTGAATCGGTGATGCCATCCAACCATCTCATCCTCTGTCATCCCCTTCTCCTCCTGTCCTCAATCTTTCCCAGCTTCAGAGTCTTTTCCCATGAGTTGACTCTTCGCATAAGGTAGCCAAATTATTGAAGCTTCAGCTTTAGCATCAGTTCTTCCAGTAAATATTCAGGGTTGATTTCCTTTAGGATTGATTGGTTTGATCTCCTTGCTGTCTGAGAGGCTCTCAAGAGTCTTCTCCAACACCACTGTTCCAAGGTGTTAGTTCTTCAGCTCTCAGCCTTTTTTATTGTCTGGCTCTCACATCCACATGTGACTACTGGAAAGACCATAGCTTTGACTAGACAGAACTTTGTAGGCAAAGTATTGTCTCTGCTTTTTAATATGCTGTCTAGGTTTGTCATTGCTTTTCTTCCAAGGAGCAAGCGTCTTTTAATTTCATGGCTGCAGTCACCATCCACACTGATTTTGGAGCCCAAGAAAATAAAGCCTGTCACTGTTTCCATTGTTTCCCCATCTATTGGCCATGAAGAGATGGGACCAGAGGCCATGGGAGTTGAGTTTTAAGCCAGTTTTTTCACTCTCCTCTTTCACCTTCATCAAGAGGCTCTTTAGTTCCTCTTTACTTTCTGCCATAACGGTTGTGTCTTCTGCATGTCTGAGGTTATTGATATTTCTCCCAGCAATCTTGATTCTAGCTTGTGCTTCATCCAGCCCTGCATTTTGCATGATGTACTCTGCATACAAGTTAAATAAGCAGGGTGACAATATACTTCCTTAACATACTCCTTTCCCAATTTGGAAACAGTCCATTGTTCCATGTCCGGTTCTAACTGCTGATTCTTGACCTGCATACAGATTTCTCTGGAGGCAGGTCAGATGGTCTGGTATTCCTATCTCTTGAAGAATTTTCCACAGTTTGTTGTGACTAACACAGTCAAAGGCCTTACCATAGTCAATGAAGCAGAAGTGGATGTTTTTCTGAAATTCTGTCCAAAGTCACATGAGGATGACAGCTGGGCTGGTGCTGATGGATGACTGAAGTCTCAATTAAGCCAGGGGAAGATGGATGTATGGTTGAACAACAACTCCCAATGAACTGTCTGATAGTCAATGATAGGTAATCAATCCTCTTACAGCCTCATCTCTTAGATGGTTTGCACTGGTGGGCAGGGAGTGACAACCTGGGAGCAGCAACATCCTTTCTGGAAACGCGATGTGGTGTGCTGTAGGGGAAGAGGATCACCAAGAACTTGGAGTGTTCCAGGTACCCCCGCCCACTGCGTGCTGCATCAAAGCCAAGGAAAAGGAGCACTTCAAACTCTGTGTCACTCATGGAGTCACACTTCTGTGGCTCCATGGAGGCCACATTCAAACCCTTACCTTCAGTTCAGTTCGGTCGCTCAGTCATGTCTGACTCTTTGCGACCCCATGAATCGCAGCACACCAGGCCTCCCTGTCCATCACCAACTCCCAGAGTTCACTCAGACTCCCATCCATCAAGTCCATGATGCCATCCAGCCATCTCATCCTCGGTCGTCCCCTTTTCCTCCTGCCCCCAGTCCCTCCCAGCATCAGAGTCTTTTCCAATGAGTCAACTCTTTGCATCAGGTGGCCAAAGTATTGGAGTTTCAGCTTTAGCATCATTCCTTCCAAAGAAATCCCAGGGTTGATCTCCTTCAGAATGGACTGGTTGGATCTCCTTGCAGTCCAAGGGACTCTCAAGAGTCTTCTCCAACACCACAGTTCAAAAGCATCGATTCTTCGGCGCTCAGCCTTCTTCACAGTCCAACTCTCACATCCATACATGACCACTGGGAAAACCATAGCCTTGACTAGACGGACCTTAGACGGCAAAGTAATGTCTTTGCTTTTGAATATACTGTCTAGGTTGGTCATAACTTTTCTTCCAAGGAGTAAGCATCTTTTAATTTCATGGCTGCAGTCACCATCTGCACTGATTTTGGAGCCCCCAAAAATAAAGTCTGACACTGTTTCCACTGTTTCCCAATCTATTTCCCATGAAGTGATGGGACCAGATGCCATGATCTTCGTTTTCTGAATGTTGAGCTTTAAAGCAACTTTTTCACTCTCCTCTTTCACTTTCATCAAGAGGCTTTTTAGCTCCTCTTCACTTTCTGCCATAAGGGTGGTGTCATCTGCATATCTGATGTTATTGATATTTCTCCCGGCAATCTTGATTCCAGTTTGTGTTTCTTCCAGTCCAGCGTTTCTCATGATGTACTCTGCATAGAAGTTAAATAAGCAGGGTGACAATACACAGCCTTGACGTACTCCGTTCCCTATTTGGAACCAGTCTGTTGTTCCATGTCCAGTTCTAACTGTTGCTTCCTGGCCTGCATACAGATTTCTCAAGAGGCAGGTCAGGTGGTTTGGTATTCTTTACCTTAGTGCCTATCAAATTCCAACTTAGAATTTAATGGAGAAGATAGTGAGATATATGAGTCAAGAAAGAATTAGCTATTTATTATTTATCCTCTAAAACTACAGGGGCAATAAATAGTCAGATTTTTGTAATATATTTTTACCATAGATTTTTTCTTTTCTTTTTTTTTATGCTTCGAATGCATGTCATCACCAGACAATTGTCAGGGTTTATTTTCTATGTGGATGACACCTTCCTTTTTGTGTGCAATACTATTATGCAGTTATGCTCAGGAGAAACTCACACCTTCATACCCACTTCTGCATCTTTGGCTTTCTTTTCTTTTTTTTGGAATTCTTTTTTTTTTTTTTTTTTTTACTTTACAATTCTGTATTGGTTTTGCCATACATTGACATGAATCTACCACGGGTGTACATGCGTTCCCAAACATGAACCCCCCCACCATTTATTTGTGCCCAGTCACTTCAGGTGTCTCTGACTCTTTGCGACCCTATACACTGTAGCCCGCCAGGCTCCTCTGTCCATGGGATTCTCCAGGAAGGAATATTGGAATGGGTTGCCACCTCCTACTCCAGGGGATCTTCCCGACCCAGGGATCAAATCTGCGTCTCTTGTGGCAGGTGGATTCTTTATGACTGGCACCACCTGGAAAGCTACTATTTCTCCTAAAGAGCAGGTATTTCAGCTCGGGTCACTCTGGCTCTAGATAGAGCATGAGCATTTGTTTATACACTCCCAGCGACTCTCATGCCTTCCTGGCCACACTCTCTTGCCTCAGTGCAAATTCAGCTCATGTCCTGGCATCCAAGCCCAGGCTGGCTTGCTCATTCCAGGCACCCTGTGCCACTCATCCACAGGACAGGCAGTCAAGCTTTCTCATCCTCCTGCTGCACCTCTGGGGTGGGGTCCTTGCGTGTGCCCCCTTTCACCCCTGGGCCCCTGTGCAATCTCACCACACTGCACACCTTCATCCCTGAGAATAGGGGCATCCCACAGGACATTCTCAGAGTCCCAGCCCATCTATGAGTTGTTCTACTCATCAAGGAGCAGAGGAGGCATGCTTTTTAGAGGAAAACAGAGAGATTTGCAGGAGTAAATGCCTGAATGGCAGGAGTGGGGAAAGGAGAATGAAAACCAAAACAGCCATGGCCAGGTTCCTAGCTCCGTCCTATATTTAGACTTTAGTTACTGATTAAGGAGCCCACATCTGGGTGTCCCTTGCCCTCTTGCTGTCACCCACTCCCTGCTCCGTGGACTGTGCCCGGGTCTGACAATCGCTGACAAGTCTCCAAGGGGCCTGTTGGCTTCCTGGCCCAGACAGGATTTCTGGGACTAAGTGTCCTTTCCTTGACAACCACAGAGTTATTTGATCTCCACTTGTCTCATAGAACTGGCATTTCTTAGACAAAATAAATCACTTCAAATTGGCTTTGACCAGTAGGCTGGAACCAAGCAGCGCTTCCTCTTTTTCCCCGCTCTGGAAGCCCAGTGTAATAGGATAAAGGCTATTGTGAGCCACTTGGGGCTTCCCTGATGGCCCAGGGGTAAAGAATCCACCTGACAACATTTCTTTCTCCCGGGAATCTTCTTGACCCAGGGATCGAACTTGCATCTCCTGCATTGGCAGGTGGGTTCTTTAGCACCGAACCAGCAAGAAATCTTGTCCATTTGAAATCAAGGGATGAGGTGACAACCCTACAATTTTCCTGTGTGATGGGGAGAGTGGTAATAACTGAGTTGTCGGTGACTACATGTGACTTCTCCCCCACGCTACACTACAAAGTTGAAAGGAAGACTGTGTTCATCTTTATGGTCCCTGCAGTGCTAGGCCACTAGTGGAGGGATATGATAAAAGCTATGGTAGGGAACTCTGCTCGATATTATGTAACAGCCTAAGTGGGAAAAAAAAATTGACAAAGAATAGATGCATGGATCTGTATAATGGGGCTTCCCTGGGGGCTCAGGTGGTAGAGAATCTGCCTGCAATGCAGGAGATCTAGGTGGGGAAGATCCCCTGGAGAAGGAAATGGCAACCCTAGTATTCTGGTCTGGGGAATTCCATAGACAGAGGAGCCTGGTGGGCTACAGTCCACAGGGTTGCAAAGAGTCAAGACGCGACTGAGCGACAAACACAACAGCATGTGTATAACTGAATCACCTTGCTGTACGCCTGAAGTTAGCACAATATTGTTAATCAACTCTACTCCAGTACAGAATAAAAAGTTAAACATAGTTCAGGTCAAAATAGGCATATTCTTAAGGTCCGTCTAGTCAAGGCTATGGTTTTTCCAGTGGTCATGTATGGATGTGAGAGTTGGACTGTGAAGAAAGTTGAGCACCAAAGAATTGATGCTTTTGAACTGTGGTGTTGGAGAAGACTCTTGAGGGTCCCTTGGACTGCAAGGAGATCCAACCAGTCCATTCTGAAGGACATCAGCCCTGGGATTTCTTTGGAAGGGATGATGCTAAAGCTGAAACTCCAGTACTTTGGCCACCTCATGCGAAGAGTTGACTCATTGGAAAAGACTCTGATGCTGGGAGGGATTGGGGGCGGGAGGAGAAGGGGACGACCGAGGATGAGATGGCTCGATAGCATCACAGACTCGATGGACGTGAGTCTGAGTGAACTCCGGGAGATGGTGATGGACAGGGAGGCCTGGCGTGCTGCGATTCATGGGGTCGCAAAGAGTCGGACACGACTGAGCGACTGAACTGACCTGAACTGAACTGAACTGAACTGAGGCTAACTCATCAGCCTCTGTTAACATGGTCTCCTTTTCTACATGCGCCTGCTGCACCCAGGTGGGCCGGTCCCTGCAGAGAAAATGTCTGGAACTTCCTCAGAGAACAGTGGGACTCGCTCCCTTCAGCTCATCCCCCGCAGCTCCAGCTCATCTGAAGAAACAGGCTTCAGGCCCTGGTGAGACTGGTGGGGCTCCTCTGCTGAGTCCCCATCTCCTGCCTGGAAAGAGGGGGACTCCCATCCACCACCCTCTCCCTTCAATGCCTCCACCCTCCTCTTCGTCCCTCTTGGCAATGGAAGCTGAGTTGCCTCCTCCTGTAGCCGCATCTTAAGACGTTTGGTGGACTCCTCAACTCCCCTTAATGGCAGCCTTAAGAAAAGCACAAGGTTTTGTTTATTTATTTTTTCTCTTCATCTGGTGTTCAGCCTTCTCCACCACTTAACCATATATATGATGGTGAACAAGCCTCTCAACTTCCCAGCAACTCAGTTACTCGTTTTGTAAAACAGACACAATAATAGTTACCTCCTAGTAAAAGGAGGTAAGAATTAAATGTAAGAATTAAATGGGATAAAGTCAGTTGGATAAGGTGCACAGTCACGGCAGGATTTAAGCGTATGGCACCTCCCTTCCTTATTTTTTATTCCATAATCCAATTGAACACCTGCATTAGTTCCTATGGCTGCCAGAACAAACTGCCACAAATCTGGTGGCCTGAAACAGCAGACATTTATTTCTCTCACAGTTCTGGAGGCTGAAAGCACAGAATCAAGGAGTTGGCAGAACCATCCTCTCTGCAGACTCCAGAGAAGAACTGCCCCTTGCCTCTTCCAGCTTCTGCTGTTGCTGGCAATACTTGGCTTGTAGCTTCAGTCTCTGCCTCATCTCCGCTTGGCCCCCTTCCTTGTGTGGATTTATGTGTCCCCTCCTCTTCTTAAAGGAACATGAGTCATTGAATTTGGGGCCCAAGCTAATGCTGTACAACCGCATCTGAATTCATTACTTATGTCTGTGAAGACCCCAGTTCCAAATACGTACAACCTGAGGTTTCAGCTGGGCTTGAGTTCTGGAGCAACACTGCGCAAACCACTTCAGCACTGCACATTTCTGTGGGTTTTTTCTGGACAGATCAGATGTTAATCTTCCTTAAAATCACTCAGTCATTCCCAAAGTACGTATATTTTATGAGTATCTACTGAAATGCTTAGGGGCTTCTCAAGTGGCACATTGGGAGAGAATCTGCCTACGGTTGCAGGAGACCCAGGAGACCTGGGTTCTATCCCTGGGTCGGGAAGATCCCCTGGAGAAGGAATGACAACCCCCTCCAGTATTCTTGCCTGGAAAATTCCATGGACAGAGGAGCTGAGCGGGCTGCAGTCCATGGGGTTGCAGAGAATTGGACACAACTGAGCATACACACATTAAAACGCTTATTGATTTTTTTTCTAACTTAAGAAATAGGCAATTTGACATTTTCATCACTTCATTATTTGACATTTCAACGTTTCATTATTCCAGTGTGATAACCTACTGTGGCTTTTTAATGGTATGGAGTAGTGTTTTCGCACCACTCTGCAGTCCATCTGCCTTTCTGGACTGGCTTCTATCAAGTGTGGATGTCTTTATCAGGTTACAAATCTGAAGGGAGGCTTTGAGACAATTCAAATCCTATGATCTGTGACACACTACCGCCACTCTCAAAAGATACCTTGTGTTCAAACTGCTAGGAACAAAAAATCAAAATTCGTCTTTCCTGTTCTACTATATCAGATGGTACTCCTCAAGAATTAGACTTTGAAAAAAATTTAAGTGGCTGCTAAGCTACTGTTTCAATAACTAAGCAAGATTTTGGACTCAGCATCCTTACACGTTTTTAAAATTCTTAATAAAATACATTTAATATGAGAATCCTAGAGTCTTTTTCTCAGGGAAAGGCATTTTCTTTTAAATAGAGCAGTGTGTACATGTCAATCCCAAATTCCCAATCTATCTACCCCCTTCCCTTCCCCTACTGGGAACCATAAGTTCATTCTCTAAGACAGTGAGTCTGTTTCTGTTTTCTAAATAAGTTTATTTGTGTCATTTTTTGATTCTACATGTAAGCAATATCTATGATATTTGTCTTTCTCTGTCTAACTTACTTTACTTAGTCTGATCATCTTAAGAGTGAAAATGGCTTAAAGATATTGACTTCAATCCTCTCAGTTTACCGTTGAAAACCTGGTGTCCTGGAGGGTTAAGTGGTGATTTTCACAAGGTTACACAGCTAATTAGTTGCAGAACCACAGTAGTATCCAACTTCCTCCCTCCATACCAATACCAAATCTGTAGGTGGGGTTTTTGGAGACTCTTTCTAATTGGTGTCATTGTCTCAGAAGTCTTTTTATCCTTTAGGCAATTTGATCAAGTTTCTTACTCTCTTAAATGTCAGTTAGCAGGCCCACTTTCGAAGATATACTTGGATAGAAAAGATTTCTAAAAATCATTTGGATTATTTAATGATTACTATTGTGTAGCCGTAAGTCAATACTGTACTGTCAGAAACCTAGCCTGTCTATAGGTCATTTAATTAATTCATTCAAAGGCAGTTATTGGATCTTGCTCTGGTCTAGGTACCAGTAGTGTCAAATCATAAAGCAGCAGAACATCACATCTGCCATCAAATGAAGTGGATCATTTATCCCCAAGATTTAGACTTGGATTGGTTTCAAAGGCCTTATAGTCCAACTCTACCACTGCAGACTAAGCGATCCATAGGAAGTCCACGTGTGCAGGGAGATAGCACCAAGACCGTCACCACCACCACCACCATCGTCACCATCATCATCATCTTTTCACATCTAACCCTTGTCAAACTTCCTAATTCAAAAGGTGTTTTGTTCAAGGAATCTCACCCTTCTTTCTTCTTCTCTACAACACAATTCCTGCCTTTCTGACTGCTTATTTTAAGCCCCTCCACGGCCACCTTTACCATTATCTGTATGATGATCATTTACCAAGCTCATTTTGGACTTTCATTGTCCTCTTTTTATTCTTTCCCTCAGCAATTGCATTGATCTTAAGAATTCCACAAGTATATGTTTCCAGCCTCTTCACATTTTCACTTGCCAATAGGATACTCACTCTGGATATCCTGCATGTAGAAAATCATATTGCAAAATTGCTTTCAGTATTTTTTCCTTTGAACTAAAATTTTCAATCTGGGTTCATTGA
Source organism: Oryx dammah (assembly GCF_014754425.2). Classification (NCBI taxonomy): domain Eukaryota; kingdom Metazoa; phylum Chordata; class Mammalia; order Artiodactyla; family Bovidae; genus Oryx; species Oryx dammah. The sequence goes on from NW_024070204.1 coordinate 5,851,437, forward strand.
TCTCTTTTTGATGAAAAATGTAAAGCATAATATAAGTGGCCCCAGTGGAAAGAACCAGAGAGCTCTGTGAACCCTTATTAGAAAAGTGTTGAGCAATCTCTGCCACCCAGGACCACCATCTCAGCCCACCTGAGGAGGTGACATGATGGCAAGCGGACAGTGAGGACTACTGAGTCAAGTGTCATGGGACTTCTGGAGAGGGCTTTCTTTCCTATCCCATGGCAAGACCTGTTCAAACTTAGCGAAGAGCTTATCAGCAGACTTATCCTATAAATACTGAGGGTGAATCCAGGAAAGGAGGTTGATGGCTCTCTCCCTCCCCATCTACAGTTAGACCTGCCACTTTTTCCCAGGGGCAGGCACAGGATTGGAGGGAGACAAGCAGGGCAGGGAGGTGATAGCTGTGGAGTAAGCTACTCTTCCACCCTTTCATGACACAGAGCTGATTGGGTTTCCCTTGAATCAAGCAGCCCCAGTGGAACTTGGAGTGGCTTAGACTGTCTTTCCAGGACTCCACAAGAGGACCTCTGGCAAGAGACCAGGGAACCAGAAAAGGGTTGCTGGAAGAAGGCAAATCAAATACCATCTCCTGTTGCAGGGAATGTGCAGCAGGGCCACTTGTAAAGGGTCTGGGAAAAAAATCATACAGGAGCAAAAAAGCAGATGCTGGCATGAAGGTGGCCTCAGCGTCAATCTGGGTTAAATAGAGATGCAGGGAACCCACGGAGGAGAACACGGCTTCCCTCCTCCATTTCCTCTTCTCCATTCTGCTTCTTAGGCTCAGCTGGGAAAGGAGGAGAAGGCAGTGTCCCGAGTAGCACTGTTTTGTTCCAAGTTTAAGGTGTTTGAAGCAGAGCACTCATCGGCTCCTCGGTCTGCCATAACAACATACCACAGCCTGGGTGGTTTCACCAATAGAAATTTGTATCTTACAGTCCGCAGGCTGGAAGTCTTAAGACCAAGGTGCCAACAGAGTTGGTTTCTCCCGAGGCCTCTCTTATTGGCTTATAGGTGGCCACTTTCTCATGGGCATCCCTGGTGTTTCTCCCTCTTCTTGTAAGGACACAAGGCTTACTGGATTTGCAATCCACATTTATAACCTAATGTAACCTTAAGTAGTTCTTTAAAAGAACTTGTGGCTCAGCTGGTAAAGAATCCGCCTGCAATGCAGGAGACCTGGGTTCGATCCTTGGGTCGGGAGGATCCCCTGGAGAAGGGAATGGAGAATGGAATACCCACTCCAGTATCCTTGCCTGGACAACTCCATGGACAGAGGAGCCTGATGGGCTGTCTCCAAATACAGTCACTCTGGGGATTAGGATGTCAATACAAGAACCTGGGGTGGGGAGCACACAGTTAAGTCCGTAACAGCACTGAAAGTCTCACTGTGGGCATATGGATTGTCTCTACAGAAATCTCAGTGTCAGAGAGTAACCACAGGGTGCCAGGAAGTGTACCCATCCAGTTCATCAACCCATGTTACAGTGGGTGCTAGTTTCAAGCCTCATGTTCCCCCTTCTACTCACTCATCCAAAAATATTCAGAACTTCCTTCTATTTATTTTAATTGCATAAGATGGGAGTATAATCACTGGTTTAGGTCAATCATCAACAAACTCTGGAGGGGTGGGTGGTCACAGACAAGATATGGAGCAGATGCTGACAATGATCTCATGATTTGCTTAAACACTGAACACATCCTCAGCCTCAAAGATGCATTCTTAAGCTTATCTATGTTCCATCCTTCTGATTAGATAAGCTATGATGCTGTGTTGAGTCACTAAATCATGTCTCTTTGTCTGACCCCATGCACTATAGCACGCCAGGTTTCCCTGTCCTTCACTATCTCCTGGAGCTTGCTCAAGCTCAAGCTCATGTCCATTCTGTCAGTGATGTCATCCAATTATCTCATCCTCTGTTGTCCCCTTCTCCTCCCGTCTTCAATCTTTCCCAACATCAGGGTCTTTCCAATGAGTCAGCTTTTCATATCAGGAGCCCAAAGTATTGGAGTTTCAGCTTCAGCATCAGTCTTTTCAATGACAAGCTATGGCATTGTGGTATTCTTAAAAAAAAAAAAAAACTAACCAGCATTTAAGTATATCTGTAAAATACATTAGTTTACTGCTTTTAACTTGCTTGTATTCATAAATGGGAGTTTATCTGAAACTATTTAGCAGGAAATCCTTCTGTATTTAAGGGACTTAAATACTCTATCAAAATTCTCCAAGCCAGGCTTCAGCAATACGTGAACCGTGAACTTCCTGATGTTCAAGCTAGTTTTAGAAAAGGCAGAGGAACCAGAGATCAAATTGCCAACATCCGCTGGATCATCAAAAAAGCAAGAGAGTTCCAGAAAAACATCTATTTCTGCTTTATTGACTATGCCAAAGCCTTTGACTCTGTGGATCACAATCAACTGTGGAAAATTCTGAAAGAGATGGGAATACCAGACCACCTGACCTGCCTCTTGAGAAATCTGTATGCAAGTCAGGAAGCAACAGTTAGAACTGGACATGGAACAACAGAATGGTTCCAAATAGGAAAAGGAGTACATCAAGGCTATATATTGTCACTCTGCTTATTTAACTTCTATGCAGAGTACATCATGAGAAACGCTGGACTGGGAGAAACACAAGCTGGAATCAAGATTGCCAGGAGAAATAGCAATAACCTCAGATATGCAGATGACACCACCCTTATGGCAGAAAGTGAAGAGGAGCTAAAAAGCCTCTTGATGAAAGTGAAAGAGGAGAGTGAAAAAGTTGGCTTAAAGCTCAACATTCAGAAAACGAAGATCATGGCATCCGGTCCCATCACTTCATGGGAAATAGACGGGGAAACAGTGGAAACAGTGTCAGACTTTATTTTTGGGGGCTCCAAAATCAGTGCAGATGGTGACTGCAGCCATGAAATTAAAAGACACTTACTCCTTGGAAGAAAAGTTATGACCAACCTAGATAGCATATTCAAAAGCAGAGACATTACTTTGCCAACAAAGGTCCGTCTAGTCAAGGCTATGGTTTTTCCAGTGGTCATGTATGGATGTGAGAGTTGGACTGTGAAGAAGGCTGAGCACCGAAGAATTGATGCTTTTGAACTGTGGTGTTGGAGA
>NW_024070204.1:5854647-6003655 GCF_014754425.2 Oryx dammah
AAAACGAAGATCATGGCATCCGGTCCCATCACTTCATGGGAAATAGACGGGGAAACAGTGGAAACAGTGTCAGACTTTATTTTTGGGGGCTCCAAAATCAGTGCAGATGGTGACTGCAGCCATGAAATTAAAAGACACTTACTCCTTGGAAGAAAAGTTATGACCAACCTAGATAGTATATTCAAAAGCAGAGACATTACTTTGCCGACTAAGGTCTGTCTAGTCAAGGCAATGGTTTTTCCTGTGGTCATGTATGGATGTGAGAGTTGGACTGTGAAGAAGGCTGAGCGCCGAAGAATTGATGCTTTTGAACTGTGGTGTTGGAGAAGACTCTTGAGAGTCCCTTGGACTGCAAGGAGATCCAACCAGTCCATTCTGAAGGAGATCAACCCTGGGATTTCTTTGGAGGGAATGATGCTGAAGCTGAAGCTCCAGTACTTTGGCCACCTCATGCGAAGAGTTGACTCATTGGAAAACTCTGATGCTGGGAGGGATTGGGGGCAGTAGGAGAAGGGGACGACCAAGGATGAGATGGCTGGATGGCATCACAGACTCGATGGACATGGGTCTGGGTGAACTCCGGGAGATGGTGATGGACAGGGAGGCCTGGCGTGCTGTGATTCATGGGGTCACAGAGAGTCGGAAATGACTGGGTGACTGAACTGAACTGAAATATTCTATCTTCAAATAAAATCTCCACACAGGATGTAATGATAGTACAGTGGTAAACATTTCAAGCTCTAGTGATGTAAAGAGAAGACCAAAACAAAGTCTTTCCCCACTAATTTGGAAAATTAGTATTAGATTTCTGTGAGTTTTCATAAAAGGAATAAAACTTTAAAGATTCATTAAAATTCTTATTTCTTCACACACATAATCTCCAGAGGTTAAGATATTTCATTTCCATGAGAATTTTTATAATTTAGATACTATACACAAATGTGATTTTATCTGTAATATATACATGTGATTATATATTGGTGTTTAGTTGCTAAGTTGTATCCAACTCTTTTGCAGCTCCATGGACTGTATGACCCTGGGATTTCCTTACCTGGGATTTCCCAGGTAAGAATACTGGAGTGGGATGCCATTTTCTTCTCCAGGAGATTTTTCCAACCCAGGGATCAAACCTATGTCACCTGCATTGGCTGGTGGATTCTTTACCACTTACTCACCTGGGAAGTCTCTGATTACACATACACATTTATATTCTATATAAAGATACATGTATTATATCATTAAGCTAGTCAATATTTTTTTAAATTTTATCTGTTCCACTTGGTAACATGCATGTAATAGAATATCAAATAGAAAAAAGAAATAAAGAAATGAACTGCAGCAATATTTATCAGCAGAGATGACTCTAAGGACTTCATCTGGATTTCATTTTTTTTTAATTTTGTTTTAAAATTTATATCTCTGTTCTGTTTCAGGATGCAGTGCCAAGAAACACATTGCAGTTAGTTGTCACATGTCTTTAATATCCTTCATTCATTGACAGGTTCTCAGTCTTTCCTTATGTTTGATGAACTTGAAGAGAATTTTTCCACTTTATTTGAGAGATTTCTTTTAATTTGATTTTTGTTTCAGAATTGCTGACCAATGAGCCTTGTGAGAAACCAAATTACCAACTGGGGTGATGTATTTCATTTTCTCTTTTCCCTGTAGTTTCTTAAGGTGGATGCTCAGGTTACAGATTTGAGAGCTTTTTTCCTAAGATGAGTAGTTTTGCTATTAATTTCCCTCTAAGCACGACTTTAACTTCATCCCACAAATTTGGAGATGTAGTGTTTTCATAATTATTTTTCAGCTTAAATATTTTAATTTTACTGTGCACTTAGTCTTTGGTCCATGGGTTATTACAAAGTGTGCTGTTTAATTTCCAAATATTTGGCAAAGATTTACCAGACATCTTTCTGTTACTATTTCTAATCTTAAGGCTTGAGAAAACATTTAACTATACTTTTTATTCCTTTAAATTTGTTAAAGTTTGTGTACTGCCCAGAGTGTGAACTGTCCAATGAATGGTCCAAGTTTACTTTTAAAAAGTCTTGTTGTTGTTGTCCAATAAGTATCAATTTAGTAAAGTTGTCCATTCAAGTCTCCAATATCTTTAGTGACTTTCTGCCTGTTTGACTTTTCAGTACAGAGAGAGGAGTGTTAAAAACTCCAATTCTAATTACAGATTTGTCTATTCTTCTTTTAGTTCTATACTTCAGATAGTTTGAAGTCTTTTGTCAGGTATGCATGTGTTTATTATTAAGTTTTCTTAGAGAACTGATCTTTTTATCATTTGTAATGTCCTTCTTTAATTCTGATAATTTTTTTTATTTTGACATCTACTTCAAACATACTGTATGAAATAAATATCAGAACTACAGTTTCTTTTGTTTAGTATTTGCATGGTATATCATTTCTCATTCTATTAGTTTTCATTTATCTATGCCTTTATATTCACTGTGAATTTCTCATATATGGCATAGTGGTGGGTCTCGTTTTTACCGAATCTAAAGGTATTTTCATATTGTGTATTCAGACCACTTACATCAAATGTAATTATTGATATGTATTACCACATGTTTAGCAGTTTTCTACTCATTCAATCTTTTTCTTATTTATTTTTCATCATTTCTCATCTTATCTTGGGTTATTTGAGCAATTTATGTGATTCTATTTTTATTTCTATTATTGTTATTATTTATACCTCTTAAAAATTGTTTTGATGATTGCCCTAGGGTTTGAAATGTAGACCTTTACTTAATCAGAATCTGTATTCAGTTAATATTATACTTCTCCATATGTGATATAAGAACCTTACAACTATGTATTCTTATAACATATATAAGTGAACTTACACATAAATTCTTCTCTCTTATTTGTGATATTGCCAGTTTACTCTTATATACACCATAAACACACCATACAATGTTATAATTTTTGCTTTACACAGCTATCTTTAGAGCAATTAAAAGAAAAATGAACTTTCTGTTCGGTTCAGTTCAGTCTCTCAGTCGTGTCTGACTCCTTGCGACCTCATGGACTGCAGCACACTAGGCTTCCCTGTCCATCACCAACTCCCAGGGCTTACTCAAACTCATGTCCATTGAGTCGGTGATGCCATCCAACTATTTCATCCTCTGTCGTCCCCTTTTCCTCCTGCCTTTAATCTTTTCCAGCTTCAGGGTCTTTTCAAATGAGTCAGTTCTTTGCATCAGGTGGCCAAAGGATTGGAGTTTCCGCTTCAGCATCAGTCCTTCCAGTGAATATGCAGGACTAATTTCCTTTAGGATGGACTGGTTGGATCTCCTTGCAGTCCAAGGGACTCTCAAGAGTCTTCTCCAACACCACAGTTCAAAAGCATCAGTTCTTTGAAGCTCAGCTTTCTTTATAGTCCAACTCTCACATCCATACATGACTACTGAAAAAACCATAGCTTGGACTAGACAGACCTTTGTTGACAAAGTAATGTCTCTTCTTTCTATTACTTTCATTTATTGCATTTTCCACCCTCTTTTTTATTTCATAGAGTAATGTTTCTGTTCGATATTATATTCCTTCTCCTTGAAGAACATACTTTAGCATTTCTTGTAGAACAGATCTGTCAGCAATGAATTTCCTTGTTTGTCTGAGAAAGATTTAATTATCTTGCATTTTCAAAGGATATTTTCACAGAGTATTAAATGCTAAATTGACAGATTTTATTTTCTTCCAGGACTTAAAGTTGTCAATGCATTTTGTTCTTACAAGGTTTCCAATAAGAATTCTGCTAAAATTCTTATCTTTGTTCCTCCTTATTGAATGTATTATTTTCTGGCTAAGCTCATGTTTTTCTCTTTGTCTTTTACATTTCTGAGCTTTATAGATCTGTGGTTTGATGTCTACAAATCATGTTGGAAAATCCTGTCATATTTCATAAGGTCGCTCTGCACTGTTCTCTCCTTATACGGTTTTTATTATGCACACGTCAAAAAGTTCTATATTTTTTCATAGTATTGGGTGCTCTTTTATTTTTCAGTCTTTTCCTTTCATGTTTCAATTCAGTAACTTTCATTGCCATGTTGTCAAGTACGCTAGTCTTTACTGAGTGTATAATGAGCCCCTGGAAACCATTCTTCATCTCTGTTATAGTGTTTTTCATTTAAACATTTTTTTTCCTACAGTTTCCATCTCCCTGCTGATTTTTCATCTGATCTTTCATGTTAGACACCTTTTCTACCAGACTCTTCAACATGAATGTATTATTAACAGCTATTTTAAATTCCTCTTCAGATAGTTACAACATCTGTTTCATACATGAGTTTGGTTTTATTTAGTGCTCTCTTTTTTTGGAGTTTGTTGCTTTTTTTATGCTTTGAATTTATTTTATTAAAAAATGTCCATAGTACTGCAGAAGCTGAAGAAACAGCTTTATGTTTGACATATCATTTCTTTTACTCATTCCTTCCTGGGAAGTTTATGTTAATCTAGTCAAAAGATCAGCAGTCATTTTTGGAAAGGATCAAGTAACAAGTATTTTAGGACCTGTGAGTCATAAGCCCTCTGCAAAAGTAATCTCCAGCAATATGTACACAGGTAGGCGCGGGTGTGTCCCAATAAAACTATAGTCACTAAGCAGGAAGTGGGCCAGATCTGGTTGTGAGCCATGGTTTGTTGACCCTTGATCTACTTAGGAGTTGAGCTGCTTGTGAGGCTGTTGTTTTGATGACCTTCAGTCCCTACAGGCTTCAGATTCTTCTAGCAACACCATGTTGTTGTATGGATGCTGGTTTTCTAGTTTCTCCTCTAAAAATGAGAAACCTTAGAACTTACCCACCTCAACTTTCCCTCCCCTGGTCTTTGGGGAGAGTCTGTCTCTGGTGTATTTCCCAGCAAGATTCACAAGTACTTTTCGTCGATGCTTGTTATATGGTGTGGGGTAGATGGACTTCTCTGGTGCTCAGATGAACCTTGAGTCTTAGACAGATGGGCTCACATCCTGGGCTTCACAGGGGAGAACCACCAATGCTTCTGTCTGTCTTGCAGCTGTGTTTCTGGGCCCCTTTGGACTCTTGCTCTCACTTCCCAAACCCTGCACTAAAGGCATTTCTTATGTTCCTTTCCCTCAGGTGCAAGACAGTTTTTTTTGCTTTAATTTCCCCAATGGATTAGAGTTTTATTACATGGAGAAGATGGATAAGCAGGATCTAGGTGGAATTCTGTGCCCCTTCCACAGTGGCTTTCTTGGGATTCCTGTCTCCCCTCTAGCATCTGATGAGATGTATGATATGATACATTCAGGAATGTGCAACCACTACCCACCACCATCATCTGCTTCTCCCAGGGCTGCATAACTTCCCTCCAGCTTCTACTTTGCCTTCACCAATTTACTGACCGTTGAAGCAGAATTCAACTTAGCAGGGGCTACAGCTGCATGGGACCCAGGTCAATAAGTACCAGGGTCTCATCTTCTGGTAGTCACCGGCTTCCTCTCCCAGATCTGGAGCTATTTGGCTCTTCTGTGACCTCAGCTCTCGGGTGGATACAACTGAATCAGGAACTTTATTGTTGTACTAATGTAAGCCACACTTTTTCCAGCTGTCTACACCCCCAGCTACACCCAGGACTCTCAAATCTGTAGTTTTATATTCATAATTACATCTTTTATGCCTCTAGAGGAGAAGGCAATGGCACCTCACTCCAGTACTCTTGCCTGGAAAATCCCATGGATGGAGAAGCCTGGTGCACAGCAGTCCATGGGGTCGTTAAGAGTCGGACATGACTGAGTGACTTCACTTTCACTTTTCACTTTCATGCACTGGAGAAGGAAATGGCAACCCACTCCAGTGTTCTTGCCTGGAGAATCCCAGGAATGGCAGAGCCTGGTGGGCTGCCGTCTATGGGGTCGCACAGAGTCGGACACGACTGAAGCGATTTAGAAGCAGCAGAAGCAGCATACCTCTAGAATGTTACTGTTGTTATTGTATGAGATCTAATTTTATTTTTTTCTACCTAGGACTAAATATTTTTCTTAGCACAATTCTTTCCCTTTTTAAAAAAATAGTTTATATAACTTACCTTTAATCCTTATTGATTTAAAGTCTGTACACTCTACAATTTTTCAATTCGGTATTTTATAATTTCAGGTTCCTCTGATGTGAGTCTATACACTCTTTGCTGTGTTTTCCTTAGGATATTCATAGAGATCTTCTGTCTTTAAACTGTGAAATGGCTCTTGTTTTGCATGTCAGTCCTCAACGGGTGAAGTATTCTTCCATTTAATTTTGGCTGCCCATTTAATTATTCCAGATGGCTCAGCAATATCACTGGCCTAGGACCAATTTTATATTAATCCTTCTAATTAGATTTTCCCACACCTCATACATAGAATAATTTGAACTCCTGACTCAGGCAAAATTCTGAGTTTTAATTTCTCCTGGAAGATATTTTCCCCGAGGCAAGGCTGACCTGAGTTGTCCCCTGATTCTGCTGGGAAGGGTGTCTCAGCCTCTCTTCATCTGGATTTGCAGCCCCTGGAGAGTCACTGTTTTGGGCATGGATGCTTGCTCCTTCCTGACCCAGGCACCAACCCAGGACCATGGCTGAGCCAGCTTGGGACGGCTCCTCTGCCACTCAGCCATACCACATTTCCCTCTTGAAAATTAAGCCTTATTTAGAAAGCAGAAATATGTGCATTACTTCAACAAAACTTTAAAACAAAATGAAAATCTTCAAAATATTTCAGCTCAGTGGGGGTGATGCTAGGTCACTCCGTGAGAGATGCCATATAGCGGGCTTTCTCCCTGTGTCACCAGCCCCTCCTCTGCCCCTGTCATCCTCCAGCCTCTCCACCATGACACTCTGACACCTGAGAATTGCCTGGACCCATGCGACACACGTCACAGCCTCAGAAACTTAGCCCCCTCCAGCTTCCGTTCAGATGTGTAAAACAATGTCATTGTTCAGTCTCCCAGTCATGTCCAATTCTTTTGCATCCCCATGGACTGCTGCATGCCAGGCCTCTCTGTCCCACCCACCATCTCCCAAAGTTTGCCTGAGTTCGTGTCCATTGCATCAGTGATGCCATCCAACCATCTCATCCTCTGATGTCCTCTTCCTCCTTCTGCCTTCAATCTTTCCCAGCATCAGGGTCTTTCCCAATGAGCTGGCTGTTCTCATTAGATGACCAAAATACTGGAGTTTCAGCTTCAGCATCAGTCCTTCCAACGAGTATTCAGGGTATTCAATGAGTATTTGACCTCCCTTCTGATTGACTGGTTTGATCTCCTTGGTGTCCAAGGGACTCTCGGGAGTCTTCTCCAGCACCATAGTCTGAAGGCATCAATTCTTCAGTAAAACTTGAGAGTGCCAATCTGAAGTTACATCATGCATACACTCTAAGCAACCCCCTAGCTTCCTAACTTTTCGTACCGAGAAAGAGGGATTTGGATCCCCCCTCCCCCAACATGTATACAAAGATATTTTTCCAAGGCAATTCTGCCAGAGGAAGGGGTTTCTGAGGGGCTGCTCTCTTGTCTCCTCTCACCCCTATAATGTCTTGGTTTGGCTGCACCCCATCTAGCTGAGGTTGGCTGGACTTGAGTGTGCATACAAATTACTGCAAAGAGCTGTCGAAAACTCAGACCAGACAATTAGGAGATTGTGGTTTGCGATCTTGATTTCTCAGTAACTCACTGTAAAACCTTGCTGCTGCTGCTAATGCTAAGTCGCGTCAGTCGTGTCCAACTCTGTGCGACCCCATAGACGGCAGCCCACCAGGCTCCTCTGTCCATGGGATTCTCCAGGCAAGAGTACTGGAGTGGGGTGCCATCGCCTTCTCCACCGTAAAACCATATGCAGCCCCTAAATCATTCTGCATCTGTTGTCTTCTGGGCAAAAACAGAGCGTGAGGCCTTCTCCTTGTCTCACGAGAGGCGTGGTAAAGATGGCTAAATGGGCTGAGGAAGGACTATCAGATACAGAGTTGTATCAGCTGACTGGCAGACTTGAATTGCCTTTGCTTATCTTTTTTCCCCCCTCAAGTGTCAGCTTATTTTTTTAAGACACAGCCATTTTCAGCCTCTGTTTCTTTTTTAAAAAGTATTTTATTTATTTTAATTGGAGGCTAATTACTTTACAATATTGTAGTGGTTTTTGCCATACATTGACATGAATCAGCCAGGGGTGTACATGTGTCCCCCATCCTGAACCCCTCTCCCATCCCATCCCTCAGGGTCATCCCAGTGCACCAGCCCTGAGCACTCTGCCAGGGCTTAAGTAAGGAAATTGTTTCCTTTCTTCCACAGACAGATTTCTCGATCTCATTTTCCTACTTAGAGACTGAGGGGATGTAGATGAGACATTGCACTGATCACCTTGATACTAGCCTCCCTGCCTCTGTACAGGATGAAATCAAGAAGAGACACTTCCCAAAGGCCCCAGGACGTTCACGGTCATGCCTCTCAGGGGTGGTGGCACCCCCGAGACAGGGGACACCACAGCAGACATCTTCCTTGTGCATAGGAAGAAGGTGAAAGCTACGCAGTCTCAGGCTGTCCCCAAACATCGTAGATCTGTCAAAACACCTCCCTCACAGACACACAGCATTGCTGCTCGTCGTGAGCCATCCTCGTAGGAGGGAAAACTGAACATCGTATCCAGGTGGTGTCAGCTGAGGAGACCGGGCCCAGGCAGGTCTCAGCACGTGCTGACCCACTGGGACCCCCGCTGGCTGTCACGTGCTCCCCAGCCCTCCAGAAGGCCAGGCTCAGGGAACGTCTGACACAGCTGGAGTTCATCGTGGGCGAGAAGCCTTCCCTGGGATGCTTTGGGGGGCCTCTCCTGGCAGGAGACAAGTCCTGATCACGCCTCTGGGCACCAGGAGGAGAAGGTGGAGCAGCCTGCTCCCAGGAGGGGCGGGTCTGGAGGGTGAGATGATCAGGGAGGCGAGGTCTGGGTGGACAGAGCCTCAGTGGGGGGGATGGGGGGCGGGTGTAAACCAGGAGGGAAGATTGGAGGGAAAAGCGTATCCAAAATCTGCCTGCATCCGAAAGTATCTAGAGAAGATCCTTGGATTCCAAGAACCCAAGTGGAGAACCTCAGTGAGAATGACAGTGAAAACCTTCTCTATGAGGTGTGCTTCTTTAGGGGGTCAGCAGGGGATGGTTGCTAGCAGATTTAAATGTGCCGTTTTTATTTGAACGTTCACCTAAGACAATGCTTGTGTCCAAACTGTAGAATCGTTCCCTGGCTGATGCAATCAAAGAACTGAACATTTCAGAATCGTGGGGGTGAGGCTTTCATTTGTCTTTAAGCATCTGAGTGAACTCGAGGCAGCACAGAGCTGCTGGTTCGCCGGCTCTGAAGACTTTGCAGTGCTGTGTTTAGTCAGTTCATTCTTGTCCGACTCTGTGCAAGCCCATGGCCTGTAGCCCGCCAGGCTCCTCTGTCCATGGGGTTCTCTGGCCAAGAATACTGGAGTGGGTTGCCATGCCCTTCTCCAGCGGATCTTCCCAACCCAGGGATGGAACCCCTGTCTTCTGTATTGCAGGCAGATTCTTTACCGTCTGAGCCACTGGGGAAGCCCTCTGAACACTTTGTGATGATTAAACATAACACTTCAAATTGCTGCTGTCAAATTTTACACACCCAGACTGAAGCAGGAGGGCCAGGTTTCTGTGGCTGTGGCATGTGTCTTATGGACCCAGGAAATCCTCAGATGTCAAGGATGTCCGTGGTGAAGAGGCTGGAAAGATGGCAGAGGCAGAGCAGGGGCTGAGGACGCAGAGGGAGCAAGCCGGCTGAAGAACATCACTCCGTGTGCCCCAAGCATCCTAGAGATGGTCCTTGTTCAGGTTTATGAATGCACTGCCAGACTGCGTTTTGTATGCGTCGCTCAGGAGGTCGGGGGAGGCAGCCGGAGTCCTGGTCTGCCCATTTCTCTGCAAAGGCCGATGGCTCACATTTCAGCGGTTTCTCCCACCATTGATGTCCCTCTTTCTAATCATACTGATTAGAGGCATCTAATACTGATACCCATATTGATTAAGGCATCTTGATTTTTTTCCCTCCTCGCTTTTCTGGGGAAAATGAGAGTTTATCTTCACACCTCCCCCTACTATTCTTCCTCCCATCAAACTGGTGCCACCGTTTCACATCAGCCAGTTTTATCAGTCTGCTAGAGCTGTGTAACAAAGAACCACAAGCAGAAAGCCTTAAACGTGGAAATGTGCTGTCTCCCAGCTTTGGAGCCTGGATGTCTGAGATCAAGCTGTTGGCAGGGCTGGTTCCTTAGTTTCTGATATTTGCTGCCCATCTTTGGTGCCCATTTGCTTGTGGAAGCATCACCTCATCTCTGCCTCCATCTTTGTGTGTGTTTGTGTGTCTGTGTCCAGATCCTTTTTAATAAGGACACCTGCTAAATTGTAATAGGGTTCATTTTAATGGTCTCATCTTGATTACCTCTGCAAAGGCTCTATCACCAAAACATGGTTACATACTAGGGGTTAGGCCTGAGACATATGAATTTGTGTGTGTGTTGGGTGGGGGACAAAATTCAACCCATGACACCACTATAAGCAGATTATTTTATAGTCCTGTAATATAATTCACAGTGTAACCACGCCCTGTGCTATGAGTAAATCTGTCCCTTCCCACCTAAAGGTAATAATTGCTTGTCTTGATTCACTTACTTAATTTCCCACTTACCTAAATGTGCAAGTGTGCTAAGTCACTTCAGTTGTGTCCAACTCTTTGCAACTCTATGGACTGTAGCCTGCAGGCTCCCCTGTCCATAAGATTTTCCAGGCAAGAACACTGGAAATGGGTTACCATGCCTTCCACAAGGGGATCTTCCTGACCCAGAGATCAAATTTACATCTCATGGCTCCTGCACTGGCAGGTGGGGTCTTTACTAGGTAATCTGCACACCTAAATATGTATCCCCAATTCTCTGACAGACTGTCTGCTTCATCAAGCCCATCAGGAAATGGTTCGGAGCCTTTTTTTTTTTTCTTAGTAACTCAGGAGTCTTTATTGCTCTCACTGGCACTGCTGACATCTACAATTCCTGCAGGACTTCTGCACTAGCCAGACCTTCTCCACCCTCCAGGGAATTCTCTCTTCTACTTTTCTGACTCCAGCGTCTTGCTGTTTCATTTTTGCTCTCTCTTCGATGGAGCACATCACTCTTTAATGCACTAGGAGAATATTCAAGCACGCTAAAGATTTAGAAACACAAGCAGCCAAAAGCTACTTTTCCAGCACTATCTATTCATGCTTTCTCTCTTTAAGAATTGTGGTGGGCATCGAACAGGCTCAGAATACAGACTGCTTTCCTGGTTCCACTGGCATGTTAGGAAGTCCACAAGAGCTACCTGGGGGGTGTGAGAAGGAGGAGGTGCCCTGCCATCTGCTGGCCCCTCCCCCTGGCTTGAGTGAAGACTTGACTGTGTGTGTTAGAGCAGTCTTCTTGGACCCTTGAGTGGCAGCCACATGCCAAGGAAGGCAGAGAGTGCAAGAAGAGGAATTTGGGGTTTCTTAGGGTTGCTTTCGTATCCATGCCTGTCCAGTACTACTTACCCAGACTCTGCAATGTGAAAAGTAAATTGTGAGTCTGGGATCTTTGGTTCAGCAGCTGAACTAACAACCTCATTAACAACCATGAAATTAACAATGGAGCATGCCTGGAAGTTCTGAAGCCGGCTCTCCACTGAGGTTTAGGTTCCCACATTGCTGTTGAAGTCTCATTGTCAGTTCAGGCATCTCCTCAGTCTGAAAGCTCTTAGCATCCCCTGCTTGAGGGATGATGAAGTGTTTAAGATCAGGGTCTCTAAACTAGGAAGCAAAGATGTGAATTCCAGCCACTCACTAGTCGTATGATTTGAACAATTTTCTTACCACCTTCATGCCTCACTTTCCTCCACCTGTAAAGGAAAAGTGATCATAAGCCATTAACCTTATTATGTTCTTGTTGCTGTTCAGTCTCTCGGTCTTGTCCAACTCTTTGTAACCCCATGAACTGCAACACGCCAGGCAACCCTGTCCTTCACTATCTTCCGGAGTTTGCTCATATTCATGTCCATTGAGTCAGTGATGCTAACTGACCATCTCATCCTCTGACACCTTCTTCTCCTTTTGCCTTTAATCCTTTCCAGCATCCCAGTACTTTCCAGTGAGTCTCCAGTGGCTCAGATGGTAAAGAATCTGCCTGCAATGCAGGAGAACTGGGTTCAGTGTCTGGGTTGAAAAGATCCCCTGGAGAAGAGAAAGGTTACCTATGCCAATATTATTGCCTGGAGAATTCCATGGATAGAGGAGCCTGGCAGACTACAGTCTATGGGGTTGAAAAGAGTTGGACACAACTCAGTGACTAACCTCATTATACTGATTGTTGAACAGTCCTCCTCTTGATTTTTTTACCCTCCACCACTTCACACTGTGGCTCTGGTTAACTGGTGCTTGGAGTAAATGGTCCTCTGTCTTCTGTTTTTGAGCCTGTCTGCTCCCCTGTCTTCTCCCCCAGCAGACACTGAGGGTGGCTTGCTCTGCTAAGACAAAGATTCCCACCTTTCAGCATTGGGTTGGCCACTCAGTTCAGTTCAGTTCAGTCGCTCAGTCGTGTCCCACTCTTTGTGACCCCATGGACTACAGCACGCCAGGCCTCCCTGTCCATCACCAACTCCCAGAGTTTACTCAAACTCATGTCCATGGAGTCGGTGATGTCATCCAACCAGCTCATCCTCTGTCATCCCCTTTTCCTCCTGCCTTCAGTCTTTCCAGCATCAGGGTCTTTTCCAGTGAATCGACTATCACCATGGACATTTTAAATATTTTACAGTTTTATTTGTCAACTCTACCTCAATAAAGCTTTGGTTTTAAATTAAAAAATAAACACTTTAAAATGTTCTTTAAAAGTAAGAAAATAAGAATTAGATAGCATCTAACTAGATAGATACTACTAATGCTGAGTATAACAGAGTTATAGTGAGATGCTCACGTTTTGGCAATGGGACTTGCTACTTAATTTTTGTAAAATTCCTTGGAAATATGTGGCAGGAGTCTCTCAACTCTAAAATGTCTTTTCTTTGAACCAGTAATTTTAGTTCCTGAAGATATAACATATAAAATTACAGCTGAGAAAATGTCTCAATGTCTTGGTACAAGTGGTCTCAGTAATGTAGCATATAAAGTTCAGTATTACAAATAACCTAGTCAGGGTCCACCTAGAGGAGTATAACATTAAAGCATGTGAAAACTCACATGCCACTTGTAAATACCTAGAATCTAGGCAGTTGACTTGCGATAGTGTTAAAAGGTAAAAAGATGATTCAAAGTGTGAACAGCATAACTGATGAGAACATATTCTGCAGCCCAGGGAACTCTACTCAGTCATCTGTGGTGACTTAAAGGGGAAGGAAATTCTAAGATGAGGAGACATATGTATACTTACAGCCGATTCTCTTTGCCGTACAGCAGAAACTAGCACAGCATTGTCAAGCAAATATACTCCAATCAGAAAGAATAGGAGATGCATCCACTTTTAAAAAGAGTTTCTAGGAATGATTGGCTAGAAAAACATTAAAATGTTAGTAATAATTTCTTCTGGGTAATGGGATGACATAGATTTTTAATTTTACCGTTCTATTTGCCGTATTGTTCTAAACTCTTCAAATGAAGTAGGATTCACTTTCATAATCAGGAGAAAAAAAAAAAGAAACTTACAAATTAGATGTCTTGAGTGTTCCATAATATTGGCTTTTATTTTGATTAGGGTTTTACAACCCCCCTACATTCCTAAAAGTCACTATGGCACAGGCTTTACTCACTGGCTGTCAAATGTACACAATGACAGCTGCACTCTCCTTAATCACTTTTGATCGGTATGGGACATGGAGGCCTTCGGTTGCTGCTTCCAGAGGCAGAAGGACTCTGGCAAACTGTCATCTTGTCAAACTCTTAACAATCCTACATTTTCAATATCAAAATAGTTTCCCCAAAGAACAACATTTTAAAAAAATGGAAATTTCCTTTAAAAACTACTTGTGAGTGTGGAAATCAAACTCTAAGTGCTGCCCTGCAGGCCCAGGGTTAAAGAGGTCCTGCTGACTTGCTAGACAGCAGGAGGCTCTGCTATTTTGCTGATTAAGTGGCAGCCCTGGCCCACTTCTAGCATCTTCTTTCTTACAAGCCCATGGCAAGGTTTCCTGTGAGTGCTGCTGTTTGTGCTTGTTTTTAACACCACCCATGTTTTCCTGATTTCTCCATTTTTCTCCTAACATTTTCATTCCGAAGGGAGGATTGGGCCAGGGCAAAGTCAGCCCCTAGGCACCGATCCAGCATTGCTGTTGTTCAGTTGCTCAGTCATGTCCGACTCCTCTGTGATTCCATGGACTGTAGCTCGCCAGGTTCTTTCTCTCCATGGGATTTCTCAAGCAAGAATACGGTGGTGGGCTGCCATTTCCTTCTCCAGAGGATCTTCCTGACCCAGGGATGGAACCCTCATCTCCTGCATTGACAGGTGGATTCTTTACCACTGAGCCACTTGGCAAGCCCACTCTGATTCACCATTACCTGATATTTAAGCAGAGAGGTAGACTGGACGCTCCTATTTGGAAGTGTCTGGCTGCAAATTTGTAGGAAGAGATGGAAAGAAAAGCTTCCAGGTGGACCATTCAGATTACAGCTAGGAAACCATTCTTTCAAATATGCCATCATATGGATATTTGGTTACACAATGATGAAACAAGAAAGTCCCCAAACAGGACAGGGAGGAAGCAGAGAGTCTGGTAATGATGGGAGACGGAACAAAGATGTGAAAAAAAGAGATACACCTTGTTGCTGCTAAGTCACTTCAGTCGTGTCCAACTCTGTGCGATCCCATAGACGGCAGCCCACCAGGCTCCGCAGTCCCTGGGATTCTCTGGGCAAGAACACTGGAGTGGGTTGCCATTTCTTTCTCCAATGAATGAAAGTGAAAAGTGAAAGGGAAGTCACTCAGTCGTGTCCGACCCTCAGCGACCCCATGGACTGCAGCCTTCCAGGCTCCTCCATCCATGGGATTTTCCAGGCAAGAGTACTGGAGTGGGGTGCCGTTGCCTTCTCCATATACCTTGTTAGTGGATAAGAAAACTCAGTATGGCGAAGATGGCAACTCTTCCCAAATTAGTCACAGACTCTAGGCAATCATCATTGCGGTGGCCAGAGGATTTTCTTTGGAAAGTGACAAGCTGACTCTAAAGACACGGAAGCGCAACTTAGAACAGCTGAAATAACCTCGAAGAAGAAGAAAGGCAGAAGACGTATAATTGCTGATTTAAAAGTTACTAAAATGATGAAATGGTTGGATGGCAGCACCGATTCAATGGACGTGAACCAGGGCAAACTCGGAGGTGAGGGCCAGGGAGGCCGTGCAGGCTGCAGTCCACGGGGTCCTAAGGAATCGGACGCGACTTAGCAACTGAACAACAATGACCAAATGCTGCATGCAGTAACCCAGAGTGTGGAGGGTGTCGGCATGAAAAAGAAGGATCAATGAAATTAATAAAAAGTCCAGGGATAGACTTTCATCTGTACGATTAATTGATTTCTCATAAAGGTTTCAAAGTGACTTAAAGAGAAAAGCATTGCCTTTTGAACAAACGATGCTAGAATAACTAGGTATTTGAGGAAGAAAAGAAACAGCAGCAAGGTCCAGCGCCTGGTAGGACTCAGTATATAGGGGAAGAGATGGTAAGGAAGAGGTGACTCTGCTGAGGCTCTCTGGGGGGGCTGTGAGTGCAGCCAGGGGCGGGATGCCGAGGGTGGAGGGGAAAGTGTCAGTGAGAAGATATAGTGTCAGTGTGAGACAGCAGGGCAGCGCAGCAGAGATCAGGGAGAGCACGTGCGACTGGGGCGCGGGTCTCTCACATGAGATCTGAACCTGCGTAAGCTGTAGGGGAACTTGGGGGCAGGAGGAAGAGGGATGCCAACTGTAAGGGAGCCCAAGCGAAAGTAACACAAAGTGTCTGAAGCAAAGGCTAGAAAACTTGCTGGTGGTTAAGGCCACACCTGCCTCAGAGTCAGCCGAGACAGAGCAGCCACCAGGGGAAGAAAATGCGAACAGGTTTCGGCGAGCAAGACGGAGCCTTTGCGGGTCAATCTTACCCGCTGCGGTGCGGAGGGTGGAGGCGCGTGTGAGTGAAACAGGGAGACAAGCAAGTGGTCCAGATGGTGGGCGGAGCCCTGCTGTGATTGGCAACTGGGTTTGTCCTTGGCACCTGGGTTTGTCCTTGGCACCTACGAATGGCCCCTCCTCCAGAACCTTCTACCGAAAAGTCTATCCTTGCACCCTTGTTAGAAGTCAGGTGGGGATATTTGAGCAAGTCTATTTCTTGGTTCTGCGCAGTGGGCTGGGGGACGGCGGGAATGGAGGGGGCACCGGGGACGCTGGAGCAATCCGGGCAAGATGGGGCAAAGCGGTGGGGAGAGGCATCGCAGTGTGTTGAAGACACTTTGGGGAGGCAATCGGCAGATCTCAGTAGTGTACCTGATATGCTAGGGGTGGTTTCGGGGTGTGTGTCTGAGCCGATGGGGGTGCCATTCATTTGCTGAGGGGGAAAAGGCGTGTTTTGGGGCAGGACAACACAAGAAATGGCCTGCATATCAGTTAAGATATGCGAGAATCCCATGGACAGAGGAGCCTAGAGGGTTATAGTCCACAGGTTTACAAACAATCGGCCGTGACGGAGCGACTTAGCAATGCACACGTGTTGTGGCTGCTCTGAGTACTGGACACGTGCCCTCTTCCTACGACCTCACAGCACCTCCATTTGACAAAATGCACTTAGAAATACAGTCAAGAGGAATCTATATTATAGAGGCTCAATTTTAAATGAGCAGAGTTATTCACCTCCCAAATTACTGAAGAAACGTGAGAACTTGACCAGTGTTGGACTTCAATATATTTTAATGAAACTAGGTTTTGGCTATCCATTTAAATACAATAGTTGATAAAATAATAAAGTATATCAAATGTCATGACATCTGACATATGCTGTATTAGTTTCTGCTGTACCACGAAGTGAGTCAGCTAACTGTATACATACATGTATCATCTGCTATTTTATACAAAACAAAGTCCTCCTCCAGGGGATCTTCCCAACCCAGGGACTGAACCTTTGTCTCTTACGTCTTCTGCACTGGCAGAAGGGTTCTTTCCCACTGGTGCCATCTGGGAAGTCCTTTCTGGATCTAGGAGGAAGCTTGGCTTCACCCTGGCCTCATGGAATGAGCTCAAAGCTGCATCCCTGGCAGGAATAAACCTCAGCAGCTGCCAGCTGAGCAAGCCCTAGAGCCCAGGCTTGCAGTGGCTAGTGCTCTCTGTCAACAAGTGTCTATTGATCACCTACCAGCCCCTTGGTGAAGAATCTGCCTGCAAGGCGGGAGACCCGGGTTCCATCCCTGGGTCAGGAAGATCCCGTGGAGGAGCGCATGGCAACCCACTCCAATATTCTTGCCTGGAGAATCCCATGGGCAGAGGAGCCTGACGGGCTGCAGTCCATGGGGTCTCAGAGACAGACACTGCTGAGTGACTCACACACACACCAGCCGCTCGGGTGCCGTCTGCCCTACACAGGTGTCTAGTCTGCCTGAGGCAACAGATGTGAGCAACCATCCAATGAGCGGTAAGTGCCGTGGCGGGGGCACACGCCCTCTTGGAGACGTGTCCCAGTGAACCTTATGAATAGCTGTCTGAGCCAGACTCAGGCTGGCAGGATCTCTGCTCTCCATGTGGTCCTCTCTCAGCTGCTTCTCTCTCAGCAGTCCCGGGTACTGTGCTGTGTCTGCCGCTTGTCACCTCACCTTGCAGACTATTCAAGTTTGTAGTGCGTCGTGAACCTATGTACCTGAAACAGTCACACAAACATTTAACGTTTTCTGCCATCAGACTTGGGGTTTCCCAGGTGGCACCAGCAGTAAAGAACCCACCTGCCAATGCCGGAGACGTAAGAGGTGCAGGTTCCAGCCCTGGGCCGGGAAGATCCTCTGGAAAAGGGCATGGCAGCCCACTCCAGTATTCTCGTCTGGAGAATCCCATGGACAGAGGAGCCTGGTGGGCTCCAGTCCATGGCCTTGCAAAGAGTCAGATGCAACTGAGTGACTAACACAAACACACACACACAGACTTAATAGCATTCAAATTCAATTTAAGGTTCCATTTCAAGTTAATTCTCTGACAATTTTTTTTTTAACTTTTATTTTTACTTTATTTTACTTTACAATACTGTATTGGTTTTGCCATACATTGACATGAATCCACCACGGGTGTACATGCGTTCCCAAACATGAAACCCCCCTCCCACCTCCCTCCCCGTAACATCTCTCTGGGTCATCCCCATGCACCAGCTCCAAGCATGCTGTATCCTGCCTCAGATATAGACTGGTGATTCGTTTCTTACATGATAGTATATATGTTTCAGTGCCATTCTCCCAAATCATCCCACCCTCTCCCTCTCCCTCTGAGTCCAAAATTCTGCTCTACACATCTGTGTCTCTTTTGCTGTCTGACAATTGTTTTTAAAAGCTAAAACTATTCATGACAAATAATTCTACTGGGTCGAGACACAGATACTTACCTATTGTCATATCTTTACTCCACAGAAGAGGAAAAAAGAATGAATTCCTGATAAACTGAGTTACTGCAGAGTGGAAGAGAAGGGATGTTATTTGAAACAAGGGGAATAAAAAATATCTAATCCAACTTACAGTTGTTAGCTTGTAGAATTGCTTCCATAACTCTGCATAGATGCCCTTGTGTCCTGAAGTAAGAATGAAGCTGGGCTGCTTATTCGGTACCCTTGGTATTGAGTTTCCAGGAGGAACAAAGGCCTCCCCAGGGTAGTCTGCTGCGAATGCATCTGGCATCAGCGTGGGCCCTGGGGCGTGCCTTGGGCAATTCCACTAGGGTCTTGCTCTGTAGCACCCACCCACACTTACGGGTGCTCTGGTCCAGCAGACCAAAGTCTGGTGCGATCCCACCTCCGCTCCTGTTCCCTCCGCAGCTGACACATCGAGCCCCAGCTTCCCTGGCTGCTCTGCTGGAGCGGCACGTGATTGTCTTCAGGACAACAGAGTCTGGGTGGGACCACTTAGAAGCCAGTTTTAGGTGTGACCATAGGTCCATGCCTCAGGAATCCTCTTTCTCGCCACCATTTGCATGGCTGGAAGTCAAGAAATCTGCAGTGACAAAGCCAGATGTAGAACAATCTGGATGGCTGAGTCACTGTTAGATGAGGCTGCCTGACCTGTGCCAGACCACAGCAGAAGCAACAGAGTGCTCAGAGAGAGCTCTGATTTCACTACTGCAGCATTGCCCATCTTAATCATCAATAACACTTGTTCAGTTGCTCCGTTGTGTCTGACTCTTTTCAATCTCTTGGACAGCAAGCAGCACACCAGGCTCCTCTGTCTTCCACTATCTCCCGGAGTTTGCACAAACTCATGTCCCTTAAGTCAGTGATGCCATCCAACCATCTCATCCTCTGTCATCCCCTTCTCCTCTTGCCCTCAATCTTTCCCAGCATCAGGGTCTTTTCCAATGAGTCAGCTCTTTGCATCAGATGACCAAAGTATTGGAGCTTCAGCATCAGTCCTTCCAGTGAATATTCAGGGTTGATTTCCTTTGGAATTGACTGGTTTGATCTCCTTGCAGTCCAAGGGACTCTCAAGAGTCTTCTCCAGCACCACAGTTCAAAAGCATCAATTCTTTGGTGCTCAGCCTTCTTTATACTGTACCTTGACCCTGCAGATTTTACTGCCTGCTCTTACACTGCAGTGTTCAAGGTATTGCTATATTTCAATGTGGTATTAGTTCTTAGTCTCACACTAAGTTATCATATGACAATGTTATTTTATTGGATGCACCACACCCAAATTATTTGTCATCTTGTGAAGAAAGCTGAGCGCCGAAGAATTGATGCTTTTGAACTGTGGTGTTGGAGAAGACTCTTGAGAGTCCCTTGGACTGCAAGGAGATCCAACCAGTCCATTCTAAAGGAGATCAGTCCTGGATGTTTTTTGGAGGGAATGATGCTAAAGCTGAAACTCCAGTACTTTGGCCACCTCATGCGAAGAGTTGACTCATTGGAAAAGACCCTGATGCTGGGAGGGATTGGGGGCAGGAGGAAAAGGGGATGACAGAGGATGAGATAGCTGGATGGCATCACCGACTCGATGGACATGAGTTTGAGTGAACTCCAAGAGTTGGTGATGGACAGGGAGGCCTGGCGTGCTGCAATTCATGGGGTCGCAGAGTTGGACACAACTGAGTGACTGAACTGAACTGAACTGAAGGTTTCACAGCAATCTTCAGTAGCTTTGCTTTGCTTCTTTATATACGATTAAAAAAAAGAAACTTGAAGTTCCTTTGACTAACTTTTACCACCAAACACTTGCAAGGGGGAAATCTGTATTACCACTTGCAGGCTCATCAATAATCCGATTTCGCTCATTAAACAGACACTTACTGACATTTAATCATGCGTGTACCAAGACTCCTGGTGAAAGTAAGCAAATGATAGGTGCATTTTCTGCCCTAGAGGAGCCTGTGTATCTGGTCAGGCGACAGCACACCAATTATCAATCCAGTGAAATGACGTGGTAGTGACAGATATAAATAATTCAGGGAATGCTGACAAGTGGCCACAGGGATAGAAGCCAAGAGGAAGAAAGGTTTCCTGGAGGCTGTGTCTTCGGAGCTGAGAGTCTTAAAGGATGAGTAAGCTAACCAGGTGAACGAGGGGCTCAGGAACAGGGGATATAGGTAGACACGCTCAGCTGACACAAGCCTGGGACGCGTGAGGAACCATCTGCTGTTTGATGCTGCCGGGTGGTGAGGCTGCAAAGGAAACAAGGCCCTGATCAATAAGGTGATGGGTTGGAAGCTCAGTTATTTTTATTTCGGAAACAAAATGAAGTCACTGGAGGTTTTAGGCAACGGTAAAATTACTGCATTTTTAGTAGACTTCTCTGCCAGTGGTGAAGGCAGGAGTGAAAAAGGTCAAGTCAAAACATAGGGAGACAGGCATAAGACTGATCCCCGAGAGCCTGGGGACCGGAGAACAGGCAGGTCCAAAAATCCCAGAGGAGAGGAAATCGGCAGGAATTACAGCTTGAAGGGTACGGGAGAGGGAGAGGGCCTTGCAGGATTCTTCAGAGGGAACACCGTTTTCTGATTATAAAAGGAATACGAACCCATTGTACAGAATCTGGAAAATAATAAAGGAAAGAAGAATAAAATTAAGGTCATTGATAGGAGTGCAGCCACTACAGGTATTTGGTGGTTTTTGCTTCAAACATACATAAGCATGGAGGGTGAGGTTGGGGGTTCCCAGGGTGGTTTGCAATCACTCGGGTTGCAATCCTACACCAACAGTTCCTGTCTGTGTCTAAGAGTGTATTTTCCTAGTACATGGTCCATGCATCTTAATAACCTTCCAGCAGTCCCTGTGGTCACCGTCTGAGTGCTTCTAGAAGGACACGCTCTTTGGTCAATGACCTTTAATAATAAGCCAGGTAGAGGGACACTCCATAAACTATTTTACTTTATTGAGGTTCACAATTCAGACTTCTTGGCCATGTAACTTTACCAGCTTGAGGATCATTGCTGACTATTAACCATTCCTTTTATTATATCTAAGACACAGAAATTGTTGAAGTGACTTATTGTTCATAATTAGAAGTTATGATTAAAACTGTGCTAATATTACCCTGGGGCTCTGTCTTCAACACAGCATTATTTCCATGAATGTGTCAGTGGGTGGTTGTTTTGGCCTCCTCTCCATTTACAGAACCGCTCAGATTTAATGGGAAGATTCCCTGAAGACCCAGCTCTGTTAATTAAATGAAATGAAACCATCTTACACCACAACTGTTGGGGATTCACTCACAGAAGCATCTAAGGAGACGGGAAGGAGGAACATCAGCAGCCAATTTCATTTTTAAGATCCAAAATTTAAAGGTTTTTTTTAATATTCTGTGATATTTCTTTGGAGAAGGCAATGGCACCCCATTCCAGTACTCTTGCCTGGAGAATCCCCTGGATGGAGGAGCCTGGTGGGCTGCAGTCTATGGGGTCACGAAGAGTTGGACACGACTGAGCGACTTCCCTTTCACTTTTCACTTTCATGCATTGGAGAAGGAAATGGCAACCCACTCCAGTGTTCTTGCCTGGAGAGTCCCAGGGACTGGGGAGCCTGGTGGGCTGCCGTCTGTGGGGTCACACAGAGTCAGACATGACTGAAGTGACTTAGCAGCAGCAGCAGCAACAGCAGTGATATTTCTTAATAAAACTCTTGGGAATTTTTCTAAGTTTGTATTTATCAAATATAAGAATGAGTGTATGGCACTTAACGATGGCTCCCTATAGGCTGGAATACAGGTTACAAGATTTTGTATTTTTAATTAAAAAAATAAAGTGATCAGAGCCCAGTGCTCTCAGTTCTTCAGTGCTCCAGTGGTTTCCACAGTTTTGTCAGTTACAATAACCTGGATGAACCTGGAAGGTGTGATGCTTACTGAAGTAAGTCAGACAGAGGCAGACAAACACCGCATGTTATCACTTATATGCGGGATCTAAAAAAGAATAAAATGAATGAACATAACAAAACAGAAACAAGCTCATAGATACAGAGAAGTTCAGTTGCTCAGTCATGTCCGACACTTTGTGACCCCATGGACTGCAGCATGCTAGGCCTCCCTGTCCATCACCAACTCCTGGAGCTTACTTAAACTCATGTCCATTGAGTCAGTGATGCCATCCAACCATCTCATCCTCTGTCGTCCCCTTCTCCTCCTGCCCCCAATCCCTCCCAGCATCAGGGTCTTTACCAATGAGTCAGTTCTTTGCATCATGTGGCCAAAGTATTGGAGGTTCAACTTTAGCATCAGGCCTTCCAATGAATATTCAGGACTGATCTCCTTTAGGATGGACTGGTTTGATCTCCTTGCAGTCTAGGGACTCTCAAGAGTCTTCTTCAACACCACAGTTCAAAAGCATCAATTCTTTGGTGCTCAGCCTTCTTTATAGTCCAACTCTCTCATCCATACATGACCATAAGAAAAACCATAGCTTTACCAGAAAGGAAAAGGAAGACAGAAGGGTCAAGATAGGGACAAGGTATTAAGAGGTACAAACTACTAGATATAATATAAATGAGACACAGGATAAATTGTACAGCCCAGGGATTATAGTTAATAATTTATAATAAATTTAAATAGAGCATAAGCTATAAAAATATTGAATCACTATATTATATATTGATAATATTGTAAATCAACTATACTTCAAAAAAAAAGACACATGAATTTTTGGGCTATTAAAGGAATGACATTATTTGAAAATGAATGTGAGCATGCCATGTTAAAGAAAAATGGTATCTTCCAAAATGATATTGTTTTGTGAAATCTCTTAAATGGGAAAGAAAGAACAGTTCATGTGAAGGAGTCAAAGGAAATGACAAGACTCCATATGCTAAGAGAAAACTCTGGCTGGTTAAATTGGTGTTTTGTTTGATATGATTCTTTAGTCCTATGATCTTTGTTATTTTTGTCAGAATTAAGAAAACTGAAAATAAACCAAAAGAGGGGAATCGTGGGGTCCTTACCTTCTGCACATATCTAGGTCATTTGTTTGCTTTGCAGCACTTATTAGTCAGGGGTGAAAGACGGCCAGCCTGGGAGTAGAATCCATGGATTGAATTTCCCAGTGAGCCAAAGTGCTCCTATCAGCAGGACCCTGGAGATGGAAAGAGAGGAAACTGTTGTCAGAGAAGGACAGAAATTGAGGTTGTGATGGCTTTTCTCCTAAAAACCTTAGTCTCCTCGTAGGCTTCTCAGTGACCCAGAAAACATCCCCCGGCCAAAGCTGGGCAGTTTATTCTGCAGGTTGCACAAGAAAAGAGGGACTTATGTCTCTTTGATTTTCAAATCCTGGAGAAATTATTTACACCAGAAATAACAGGAGAAAAAAAAATCCACCAAGATTGCTTTTAATCTGATGAATCCCACACCTAGAGAAAATATTAATACGGATGCTTACCTTTTTCTTAACTCCCTCACTCCAGCTCCACAGATTCCCCATATTATTCCGCACCTGGCCAGTTTTGTCCCTGGCTAGAGACTCTCCAGAGACAGGCTCCTGGTGGAGCCTCTGGCTGGGTGAGCGAGCTCTGTGAGCAGACCTGGGGGTGATAGTACCAGCTGTCTCTTCTCTGTCACTGGGCTCCAGCCCTCTATGGGAAGCCTGAAATGGTCAGAATGAACTCTGTGTGCGTAATGTTTTAAAGGATGGAATCTACCAGAGGCATTGGATTTGCTACTTCAAAGGATAAGAGAGAACAAACATGATTGTCTAGTATCCTTCAGTCTAACAACAACAACAAAAAGGAGATTCTTGATCCACTTTCAGAATTAAAGATATCCATTTGAATATTGTTATCCATGGTACAGAATCCAACTGCAATGCAGGAGAGACAGGTTGGATCCCTGCTTGGGAAGATCTCCTGGAGAAAGAAATGGCAACCCACTCCTGTATTCTTACCTGGGAAATCCCATGGACTGGAGCCTTGCAGACTACAGTCCATGGGGTCGAAAAAGTGTCAGACACAATTTACCGATTAAATAATAACAGCAAATCCGTGGTGACCAATTCCAACAAAAAGCTTTAAGAGATTAAATACTTTAATTCTATGAGAGCTACATTGAAACTTTCTCAAATCCAGATATCTAAAATGGACTTTGACAAGGAACCCCATGAAGTAATTAATTATATGCAGAACAGGATTTCTGTGGTTAATTAAACACAGAAAAGGATTGTGCTCTTGCAACTTTTTTTCTGACTTCACTTTTTTAAATAAAGTCTCCTGAAGTGACTTGGCTGCTTAACATTTGATCTCTTTCTGCAGCTGCTACAACAGACCTGCCCTTCCTGTCCAAGGTTCCTCTTACCAAACAGATGTGATTCATTTTTTTTAAGACTGAGGACAGACTCAAGCATAGGTTAGAACTATATCACAATGCATGACCTGGTGAGCATAGAACTTAAACAGCAATAAAGTTAAAGATAGGACTATGAAGCCAGTGATATTCTGCCTCTAAAAATGTTAGCTGTTTGATGAAAAAAAAAAAAAAAGATTCTTTGGAATCTGACATGTTATTGAGCACAGACTTGTCAGTACTTCATTTTTGTGTCACTGCCTCTGAGAAGCACACATTATTTCACTCAGCTCCAATTTTCATAGACTAAATGGCAAAGATTAAAGAAGCTGTATAGATCCAAGAACATGGGTAAATGATCATAACCCATCCACAAGAGACTTAATTCTCAACATGATAAAAGGCTTTATGAAGCATATTAAAGTAATAAGCCTCGTTTCTCTCTGTATTTGGGGTAAAATAAGAGGAAAATGGAGATGAAAGCATAGTTTGCTGTAGATGATTTAATTTGAACAGGTGACAGGAAAGGAAATATAACTACTTGGCAACTGATTCTACTGTTCCATCTTTTCCATCAGGGAGAAGGACAGAACAGAGAAAATACGAGTAAGAGGCAACACAGCCTGACGAGGGTGCACATGGGGTGAAGGTGTTTGTGTAAATACTGAGGAACAGGCCAAGGAAACAGAAGAAAGTATAGAAAAAGACCCACAGCTATGCCTGATAAATACATTTTGTTCTTGCTCAGTTGCTAAGTCATGTCCGACCTTTGTGACCCCATGAACTGCAGCAAGCTAGGCCCCTCTATCTTCCACTGCTCCCAGGGTTTGCTCAAATTCATGTCCATTGAGTCAGTAATGCTATCTAACCATCTCATCCTCTGTCTCCCCCTTCTCTTGCCCTCAGTCTTCCCTAGTCCGCCTGCAATGCAGGAATCCCAGGTTTGATCCCTGGATAGGGAAGATCCTTGGAGAAAGTAATGGCTATCTACTCCAGTATTCTTGCCTGGGAAAATCTCATGGACAGAGGAGCCTGGTGGGCTACAGTCCATGGGGTCACAAAGAGTTGGACTCGACTGAAGCAACTTAGCATGCATACACACCCACATGTAAAAATATACAAAAGGAATAGCATGTTAAACTCTCCACCTTTGACTGCTTTCTTTTCTGTCCTTTCTTTCTTCTCCCATTAGCTCATATGCTTGACGCTATGCACTGGATGCATGAGTATTTTGGATTATTATGCCTTCCAGTTGAATTGACTATTTTCTCACTATGGAATGGTCTTTTATACTCCTTGTCCTAAAGTCTGCCTGATATTAATATAGACTCAGCTATCTAATGCTACTAATATGTACTTTTCATTTCTATGACTTTCAGCCTATGTTCTTACATATAAAGTGTATCTCCCGTGAAGACTACATAGTTTGATCTACACTTTTTTAATCCAGTCTAAGAAGTGTCTTATAAATATACTGCTTACTCCACTTATACTAAACTTGATTCCTAATATGGTTAAGTTTCAGTCCTCTATCCTGCTATTGGTTTTCTAATTATCTCATCTCTTCTTTATTCTAATCTTCTCTTTCCAATTGATAAAGTACCTTCACTGTTTCCTTTTGCCTTTTGTATTGTTATTTTAGTGAATAATTTATTGTGGCAATAGTCACCCTTGACTTGTCCTTTCTTTCTTGAATCAGTGCTTTAGCTCTTGATGAGGATGTAAAAACCTTAGGGTGGTGTAAGTCAATTCACCTCTTCTGCACTTATTTGCAAATGCTGTCTTATGCTTTACTTCTATGTATGCTTTAAGTCTCAAATGTATACTGTTATTGGTGTCCCTGTAATAACTCTCTTTTTCTTTCGTGCAGACACATCTGTGATTTCCCAGGGCTCTTCGCTCTGTCCTGAGCCTGAGCTTCTGCAGCAACCACCCCTTTCAACTGATGGGTAGGAGTTCCTTCCTTATTTCTTAGAGTGTCAGCCTGCTGGCGACGATGGCTGTCAGCTTTGATTTATCCGATAATGTCTCTCTTTTGCCCTCTCGTCTAAGGGTATTTGATCAAGGCACAGGAGTGTAGATGGCTTTTTCTTAAACTGTAAGGATGTTTTCTCCTGGAATACACCTACCATTCTGACTCTTGTTTCTCTGAGAATGCCGTGGCTTTTTCTTTGGCTCCTTTAAGGTTTTCCTTGATGCTGGGCAAGATGGAAGGCCCGGGGAGAAGGGGATGACACAGGATGACATGGTTGGAGAGTTTCACCGACTCAATGGACATGAGTTTGAGCAAGCTCTGGGAGACGGTAAAGGTCAGGGAAGTCTGGTGGCTGCAGTCCATGGGGTCACAAAGAGTTGGACACAACTGAGCGACTGAACAGCAGCAGAAAGGTTTTCCCTTTGGTTTTTTTTTTGCATCTGTGTGTTGCTGATGTGCCTTGGGGAGGTTTTCCTTGTATTCAACTTTCCTGGCTTTTTTCTGTGGTTTCTGAACACATGGATGAATGTCTTTAACAGTTTTGCATGATCCCCATCCTTTTCTCTTTAAATATTGCCTCTGCTCAACTCTCCCTGTTCTCTTTTTCTGAGATTCCAATTATATCAATGTCTTTAAGACATATCTATATGATATTTTCAATATTTATATTTTCACTTAATCATAGTGGGAGAAGTGGTCAGCCAGCCACAAGGTTCTACTTCCTAATCTTCTCCTACAAAACTTAAGTAGGCTCTTATCTTATTTACTTCCCTAATACCCCAATACCAGATTGGATAATCCCTCTCAAATGCCAGTCTTTAGGGATTTTTACTGATACTTTAGAAACTTTCTAAGGTCAGCAGAATGATACCAAATGCCTCTCTACCTATTCCAGAATGTGCTGAATGAAACCAAAAATAAACTTCTTTGAACATACTATTAAGTTTAGCACTGTTCACATCATTCTAAAATATACTTCAAAATCCTGAGAGGTAAACAAAATACTGTTCATTATTAATTTCCTGGTCACTCAGGTTGGCATGTTAGTAGTGTGTTCTAATAGCATAGAGTCATTAAAAGTCGTGTATCTTTTCGATGCAACTCGGATGCTATAAAATGAGAACTGCCTGAAAATACTTCAAATAAGCTCATAATATATTGTTCTTGGAGATATTACTGCATCTGTATTTTCCATTACTAAGCAAACAGTCCATCATGTCATTGTTATTGAACTTCCTTAGACAAACCTCTTTTGTAAACAGAACATTTAAACAACACTATCAAAGCAGAAAAATAACATGCATTGTAAAATCTCATCTTTGGGAAATAGTACTGCTAAAACTTGGCCAATTCTCTTCATATTTCAATGTGTCTTTCCTTGTAATTATCTGTTGCTTTTACAGACAGGGAGCAATAGCAGGGTTTTCTCCTACTTAATTTAGTAACTGTGCTTCCCCCCCGACCCCCAACACATACAAAAAAAGACAGTCCTGTGATATGAAAGCTGAGTTCAAAAGTTCTCTTTACTTTGAATTATTATTTTTGAATTATTGGTGTGATTAGGTTGATGCATGTCTTTAGATGGTGATTTCTGAAGTAACCAGGTATCGAATACAAGATAAAAGAAGTTCTGTAAATGTAACAATTGTAAAGAACAACATTTGTGGGTTTTTTTTTCCTCTTTGCCAATGTAATACATTGCTAATGACTGCTTTGAAACTCATCAGATTTGCATAGCATGTTTGTTTCACCAATTTCTTATTTTGGAACATGACATGTTAACTGTGATGGAATCAAACATTTCTCTATTTAAGTACCCAAACTAAGACTGTTGATCAGAGAAAGTTACTAGTATATTTTTAAATAATGAAACATAGAACTAACAGTCTCCTTTGTCAAAATGATTTACAAGAACCATAACAAAAGCTAAGAAAAAACAATTAAAAAAAACTAATTAAAAAATTTCAACCAGGGGACTTCCCTGGTGATCCAGTGGTTAAGACTCTACACTTCCAATGCAGAAGGTTTAGGTTTGATCCCTGGCCAGGGAACTAAGATCTCACATACCACTCAATATGGCCAAAAATAAATAAATAAATAAAATTGGATTATTTGCCTTAAAAAATAAATAAACAGTGAATAAAAAACAAAAACTCTAAACCAGTGGATCATCACCAGAGTCAGTTCTGATTTCCAGAGGACATTTGGCAATGACTGGAGACATTTTTGATGGTCCTAACTGGAGGGGAGATGCTACATTTATGGAGCAGGGAACAGGGAAGCTGCTAAACATCAACCATACACAGGACAGGCTGTCTAACAAGGAAGGATGATTTTCTGCAGAATGTCTACAGGCTGTGAAATTAAACCTTGTTTATATCTAGAGAGAGTCGTTCATACCCTTGTCCACATCTAGAGAGAGCTGTTCATCTCCTTGCAGTGGCATAGAACAGGGCACATGCTGCCCTTAGGCAGTTACAGTGACCGGAAATCCCCCTCCGGTTTAATCAAGCTTGATCCATACCAGTGGGAGTGGGGGTAGTTAACAGTGGTGGTGCAAAGGGGTGGATTTCTACAAAGAAAGATAAGCCCATAGAAGCTGCTTATCAAATTGGAGCTGATAGAGAATCACTTCCTTTGTTTAATGTTGAGTTTTATTCGCGGGTGGCATGTGTGTGTGTCTCTGTGTGTTGCATTGTTTTAGCGGTATCCGACTCTTTCAGACCCACCAGGCTTCTGTGTCCATGGGATTCCCCAGGCAAGAATATTGGAGTGGACTGCCATTCCCTCCTCCAGGGGAGTCTTCCCCACCCAGGGATGAAACCCACATCTCTTATGTCTCTTGCATTGGCAGGTGGGTTCTTTACCACTGGTGACACATGAGTATAGTCGCTTTACAATGTGTGTGAGGTTTCTGCTGTGCAGCAAAGTGAATGAGCTATATGTTTACATATATCCCATCTTCTCTGGATTTCCTTCCCATTTAGGTCACCTCAGAGCACTGAGCCCCCTGAGTTATACAGTAGGTTCTCTTTAGTTATCTATTTTACACATAGTTTGAATAGCGTATATTGCAGCACTATTTACAATAGCCAGGATACGGAAGTAACACAAATGTCCATCAAGAGAGGAATGGACAAAGAAGATATTCTATAAGCAATGGAATATTACTTAGCTATAAAACGGAACAAAATTGGGCCATTTATAGAGACATGAATGGACCTAGACATTGTCATACAGAATGAAGTAAGTCAGAAAGAGAAAAACAAATATCATATATTAACCCATGTATGCAGAATCTAGAGAAACGGTACAGAGAATCACTTCTTGAAGAACTCTCCAACGAGTATGCTTGACAGTCTTTTGCCCTACTCAGCTCAACACTGGAAGGGAAAAGATAGAAAACCAAAGTTAAAAGTCTTTCAATGCAACATTGATTTAAACTCAACGAGATTTTATTTCTGCGGCTTTGAATGTGACGTTTAAGTATTTATAGTCTCCATCAGTTATCACCACCACAGGATTTTCTTAAAGTAGTCTGGCTCCCAGAAGGGAGGGTATTCTAATCAAGACCTCTAAAGATTCAAATTTTGCTTTAGGTTACTGCTTGTTTTTCTGGTTTTTTATCTGTGCCACATTTCTCCTTTCATTCTCAGCATCCAAAGCATTTTCTCCATCTGCATGGCTTTTGTATCCTATAATCACACAAACCCAGTTTAAACTATTCTTTCCTTGTCTTTTAGAGCAGTTAATAACTTACTATTATTGCTTCCCTTCCAATTTAATTCTCCACACAAAAACCAGAATAACCATTTTCAAATGCAAATAAGAAGATGTTATCTCACTGTTTGAATCAGATATTTTATCCACTGTTCCCATCGGATAACCAGAAATCTCAGTGTGTGTCATATTTTAAATTGCACATATAAGTGATATCATATGGTATTTGTCTTTCTGACTTAAATTCACTTAGTAAGATCATCTCGAGTTCCATCCATGTTGCTGCAAATGGCATTATTTCAAACAAACTCACAGACATCGATAATAGACTTCGTGTGGATGCTAAGGGGGAAGGGGTGGGCAGGGAAGGATCGGGAGTTTGGGATTAGCACAAGCAAGCTATTATATATAGGATGGTAAACAAGGGCCTACCATATAGCACAGGGAGCTATATTCAATATGCCGTGGTAAACCATAGTGGAAAGAATATTTAAAAGAATGCATATACATATAATATATATGCACTGAACCAGTTACAGCAGAAATTAATGCAACATTGTAAATCAACTAGGCTTCAATAACACAAATAAATCTCAGTGTGACCTGCAAGTCGCTGGTGGTCTGCTGTCTGCATGCGTCCACAGTATCACAGTATCGGATCCTATTTCTTTCCCTCTGGGTTTCTGCCACCTAGGTCCTTGTTCAGTTCAGTTCAGTTCATTTCAGTCGCTCAGTTGGGTCTGACTCTTTGCGACCCCATGGACTGCAGCACGCCAGGCCTCCCTGTCCATCACCAACTCCCAGAGTCCACCTGAACCCATGTCCACTGAGTCGGTGATGCCATCCGACCATCTCATCCTCTGTCATCCCCTTTTCCTCCTGCCCTCAACCTTTCCCAGCATCAGGGTCTTTTCCAATGAGTCAACTCTTCACATGAGGTGGCCAGAGTACTGGAGTTTCAGCTTCAACATCAGTCCTTCCGATGAACACCCAGGACAGATCTCCTTTAGGATGGACTCCTCGCAGCCCAAGGTCCTTGTTCAGCTCCTAACAGAAAGTGTCACTTGTTTCTGCCACCAGATGGTCAGGCACACTTGAGGTCCCCATGCGCTTGGTCTGGTGCTCACCTAACTCCTATATTTCATTCTTCAGACAAACTATGCCTGACCTGCTGTTCCACAGGGTTTGATTCTCTGTTATGTGCAAAGAATTTTATGTGACAGACTTCACTTCTGCACATCCAGTAGCTGATTTGCACTTACTGGGATGATGAGAAGCTCATCCATAATTTATGAAGCTAATGACTGACTGGTAACAGTTGACCGTGAAGTTTCCAGAGAAAATTATCTCTCCATGCTGCGAAATCCTGGAGTGTCCACCAAGAATTTATCTGCATTCTTGGTATGCTAAAATGTTGTTTTGAATGGGTATTTTGTAGCTTTTTTTTTAAAAAAAAGTACTTCTCAGAAAAGTATAACTAAGCAGTTAGGGGATATCTAGAAGAATTCTGAAATATCCGTACCCTTTGAGTGTTAGTCTTTATTCTATATTGGTTTAGAGAATCAGAAAGTAATATACCTGAAATTCATCGAAATAGCGTCTTAGCTCTAATGTTTTTTGGCTGTACCCCACAGTATGTGGGACCTTAATTCTCCAACCCAGGATCAAATTCATGGCCCCTGCATTGGAAGGTAGAGTCTTAACCACTATGGGAACGTCCAGTAACCAGGGACGTCCCAGTAACAACATTTAATGAGTACACTTTACTATTGCCCCTGTAACATTTTGAGTTTAGTATCAAAGGGTTCTTGGGCTAACTGTCCAGTCTGCCGTGAAGACCTAAACCACTTAAGGCCAAAATATAGAGGCTTCTTTAGCTCATTTATTTAAAAGCAAGATCCTTAGATATGTCATTTCTCTTTTTTACCTCTACTTCTTTCAAAGACATAAAATTATATATTAGTAATCACAAAAATATATTGTCAAGTTTATGATACCTGTAGAAGTAATATGAAAGTGAAAGTGAAAGTCGCTCAGTCGGGTCTGACTCTTTATGACCCCATGGACTGTATAGTCCATGGAATTCTCCAGGCCAGAATACTGGAGTCGGTAGCCTTTCTCGTCTCCAGGGGATCTTCCCAACCAAGGGATCGAACCCAGGTCTCCCCCTTTGCAGGTAGATTCTTTACCAGCTGAGCCACAAGGGAAGCCCAAGAATACTGGAATGGGTAGCCTATCCGTGGATCTTCCCGACCCAGGAATCTTCCCGACCTGGGAATCAAACTGGGATATCCTGTCTTGTAGGCATATTCTTTACCAACTGAGCTCTCAGGGAAGCCCATACAGAATAGTACTAGTCCATATTACAAAGCAGAGACATTACTTTGCCAACAAAGTTCCATCTAGTCAAAGCTATGGTTTTTCCAGTAGTCATATATGGATGTGAGAATTGGACCATAAGGAAAGCTGAGCGCCGAAGAATTTATGCTTTTGAACTGTGGTGTTGGAGAAGACTCCTGAGAGTTCCTTGGACTGCAAGGAGATCCAACCAGTCCATCTTAAAGGAAATCAGTCCTGAATATTCATTGGAAGGACTGATGCTGAAGCTGAAACTTCAAAACTTTGACCACCTGATGCAAAGAACTGACTCATTGGAAAAAACTCTGATTCTGGGAAAGTTGAAGGCAGGAGGAGAAGGGGACAACACAGGATGAGATGGTTGGATGACATCACTGACTCGATGGATATGAGTTTGAGCAAGCTCTGGGAGTTGGTAATGGACAGAGAAGCCTGGCGTGTGGCAATCCATGGGGTTGCAAAGAGTCAGACATGATTGAGGGACTGAACAGAACTGAATAGCCCATTAAATGAGAAAAGAACATCTATGTGTACACATGTATATTTTTAATGCCTTTTTACTATATTCTTTATTTTAGTGATGGCTCAAGGGTTTACTTCTCAGAATGTACTTCAGATTTTCCCAAAGTTAATTCCAGAAATATCTATATGCAGTTAAGTTTGTATCAATCTGAAGTATACTCTGATAAGTAAACCCTTGAGCAATTAATAAGATAACTCGAAGAATATAATTTTAAAAATCACAAAAGGAATTAAATTATTGCCTTAAAAATATTCATTTAATTCAAAAGAAAGCAGTGAGGGACAGAAGGAAAAATAAAGCACTTGACAGAAAACAAACAGTAAATTGCAAACATAATTTGGCCAATATCAATAATAACATTAAGTGTGAATGAATGAAACAATAAAATAAAAAAGAGATCTTAATATAATAGTTAAAAAGTAATATCCAACTATATGCCATCTACAGGAGACATACTTTAATTCAAAGATATACGTAGGTTGGAAGCAAAAAGATAGAAAAAGAAATAACCCTGCAAACAGCAACCATAAGAAAGCTAAAGTGTCAGAGAAAGTAGACATTAAAACATAACATGTGGCTAGAGATAAAGACTTTTTGTAATAAAAAGGGTCACATCCATGAGGATGCTAGAGTCACGATAAACATATGTGCCCATAATAGCAAAGTTGCCAAAACACATTCAGCAAAGACTGACAAAATTGAGGGGAGAAAAAAGACTATTCAACAATAATGGTTGGAAACTTTACTATCTCACTCTCAACGATGGGTAGAAAAAAAATAAGCAGAAGACTCACCAAGATATAGAACACTGTAAACCGAATGGATCCACCACACGTGTATGGGACGTTCCACCTGAATACTGCAACATGCACAGTCTTTAAAGGCCACATGGAAAAGTCTCCAGGCTAGACCATTTTTAAGCCATAAGACAAGTTAAATGAAGGTATAAGATCAAAGTCATGCAGCATATCATATCCAACCACAGTTAAATGAAGTTAGAAATCAATAACAGAAATATTTTGAAAATTCAGTTATGTGAAAATTTAAACAACACACAAACAACCAGTGAGGCAAAAAAGAAACCACAAGGATGAATTAGAAAATACTTCAACATGAATGAAAATGAGGAAACAATATACCAAAATGCATGGAGTGCCACAGAAGTGGTGAAAAATTTAGGGAAAAATTTATAACTAGAAATCCCTATATCTAAAAAAAATGATGTCAAATCAGTAACACATATTTTATGCTTTAACACTAGAAAAAGAGCAGAAACTATACCTAGAGCCAGGGAGAGGAAGGAAATATTAAAGATTACAGTGGAAATTAGTGAAATAGAGAGTATAAAAACAAAATTAGTGAAAGAAAAATCTGGTTCTTTGAAAAGCATCAGCAAATTGAAAAGCCTTTAGTTTAATTGACAAAAAAAAAAAAAGAGAGAGAGAGACAAGATTCAAATACTAAAATTGGGGATAAAAGAGAGATATCATTACTGACCTAAGAAAAATAAAGATTTCAAAGGGAAAACTATGATAAACTGAAAGCTAGCAAATTAGATTAACTAGATGAAATGGATAAATTATTAGAAAGACACAAACTCCTGAAACTGACTGCCGAAAGATTTCTGAATGTGAATACATCTATACAAACATTGAATTAATAATTGTCTTGGACAGTATTTTCCAAAGCTAGTTCACGCAGGCTCTGTCTCATCTATGTCCCTCTAGAAGGCAATGGCAGCCCACTCCATTAATCTTGCCTGGAAAATCCCATGGACGGAGGAGCCCGGTAGGCTGCAGTCCATGGGGTCGCTAAGAGTCGGACACGACTGAGCGACTTCACCTTTGTTTTTTAAGGGCTTCCCAGGTGGCGCTAGTGATGAGAACCCACCCGCCAATGCAGGAGACATAAGAGACCTGTGTTCAATCCCTGGGTGGCGAAGATCCCCCGGAGAAGGGAATGGCCACCCACTCCAGCATTCTTGCCTGGAGAATCCCACGGACAGAGGAGCCTGACGGGCTACAGTCCATGGGGTCACAAAGAGTTGGGCATGACAGTGATACAACTTTTTCTAAATCACCTCTTTTGCTTTAATAAATATATATTCCAAAGAAATTTTATCAGTACCCAAAGCAGGAAGCCAATATCGTTTGTTATATTAATACGGTAAATGTAAAAATCAGGGAAACAGAAGTAAAAGAGTGACTGAATTCTCTCGAATGCCCCAGCCTGAGGGAGACACAGCCAAGTACCTATCTCTCCATCACAGCACAGAAGCAGCCGGATGTTCGTGGTTCCTGAACAACCCTTTCTAGCCCATCGCTGGGGCCTGCAGGCCAGAGTCTGAATAGCTCATGTGGCTACTCCCTTCTCAATCACAAGAGAAAAAAAAAAAAAAAAAGATCAGAAGCAGCACTTCCCTGAATAGTTAGGTGTCACTCTGCTGAGAAGGTGAATCAATTGACAGCCACTGGAAAAGCTAAATAGTAGGCAGATTAACCCTGGAGCCAGAGTTCCTCTTTTGGCCTTGGCTCAGGTTCCTGATGGTGCAGGCTCCTAGAAACTCTGGACCCAGGGCGGTTGGTCCCCGCAGTTGGTGTTTGACTTGGCAGAGTCTGAGACGGAGGCTGCCGTTGCTGGGGTAGCAGAGGAGAGAACTGACTGGTCACGGCTCAGTCAGAAGCGAAGACCTTGTCTGTCTCTTAGTGACGCAGGAAGGGGAGTGGGGAAAGAAGAAAGTTCCTGTGGCGGGGGGAAAGACTGTGCTTTGTACATTTTCCCTATAAAATCACGTTTGTTGATAATATAGGAGAGTAAGTTAGTGGGACCCTAAAAGAATACTAGGTCCATCTGATGGCAAACTTGGAGATAAAACTGAGGCAGCAAGTCCCGGCAGGTCAATGGAGGCATTTCTCTGAGGCAGCTTGTTTCCGCTCAGGTCATAGATTCTAGGTCACTGGTTGGTACCTAGGCAAGGCAGAAGGTCTCAGGTACATTTCCCGCAGTGCTGAGTGGTGAAAGCGGAAGTCCCTTTGTTGGCCCTCTGCAGGGGTTGGGCTGCTTGCTAAGTCACTTCAGTCACGTCTAACTCTGTGACCCTATGGATGGTTGCCCACCAGGCTTCTCTGTCCATGTGATTCTCCAGGCAAGAATACCGAGTAGGCTGGCATGCCTTCCTCCGGGGATCTTTCCGACTCAGGGATGGAGCTGCAGTCCCTTAAATCTCCTGCATTGGCGGATGGGTTCTTTACCTCTAATACCACTTGGGAAGCCCTGTTTACCCCCAAAAGATCTGTTGAGGTTCTAATCTCCAGTACCTATGGAGATGACCTGATTTGGACATAGGATATTGGCGGACATAATCAAGTTAAGAGAAGGCATCAGAGTAGACTCCAAACTGGTACATCCAACAGTCTTATGAGAAGAAAGAAAGTTGAACACACACACACACACACACACACACACACTCACATGCATGAACACCATGCGAGCACACAGACACTCAGAGATGATAGCCGTGTGAAGATGGCCAGAGCTGCTGGAGGTGCTGTGATGCTGCTGCTCCAAGCCAAGGTATGCCTGAGCTGCCAGAACTGAAACAAGGAAGGCAGGATCCTCCCAGGAGACTCCAGAGAAAACTGTCCCTTGCTGCACCTTGATTTGGGGATTTTTTTTGTCTCCAGAACTGTGGGAGAATACCTTTTATTAGAATAATTTTTTTCAAGTTGTATATTTGTGTACACTTGATTTACATTGCTATGTTACTTTCTTCTGTACAGCAAAGTGAATCAGTTATACATGTATCTATTACTTTTCAAATTTGTTTCCCTTTGAGGTTGCTGCTGCTGCTGCTGCTGCTAAGTCGCTTCAGTCGTGTCCGACTCTGTGCGACCCCATAGACGGCAGCCCACCAGGCTCCCCTGTCCCTGGGATTCTCCAGGCAAGAACACTGGAGTGGGTTGCCATTTCCTCCTCCAATGTATGAAAGTGAAAAGTGAAAGTGAAGTCGCCCAGTCATGTCCGACTCCTAGCGACCCCATGGACTGCAGCCTACCAGGCTCCTCTGTCCATGGGATTTTCTAGGCAGGAGTACTGGAGTGGCTTGCCATTGCCTTCTTTAGGTTGTTAGAGAATATTAAATAGAGTTCCCTGTGCTGTAAAGTAGGTCCTTATTGGGCAGTAGAATAGATTTTTTTAAAGCTTTCATTGGACAGTAATTGCTATTCAATGTTGTGTTAGCTTCTGCTGGATAGCCCAGTGGATCAGCTATTCTGGCTTAGTTGCTCAGTCATGTCCAACTCTTTTGCACCTCCATGGAGTGTAGGCCACCAGGTTCCTCTGTCCATGGAATTTCCCAGGCAAGAATACAACAGTGGATTGCCATTTTCTTATATCCCCTCTTTTTTGGATTTCCTTCCCATGTAGGTCATCACAGAGCATTGAGTAGACTTTTCTGTGCTACAGAGTAGGTTTTCATTGGTTATCTATGAGATTGTCATAGATTAGATTTGTTTAAAAGGTTTAAGACACTCAGTTTGTGGTACATTCTTATGGTGTGGGTGCATGCTATGTCTCTTCAGTCATATCTGACCGTTTGCAACCCCACGGACTGTAGCTCACCAGGCTCTTCTGTCTATGGGATTTCCCAGGCAAGAATACTGGAGTGGGTTCCCATTTACTTCTCCAGGGGATCTTCCCCAGGGATTGAACATACATCTCTGATGTCAACTGCATTGGTAGATGGATTCTTGACCACTGAGCCAACTGGGAAGTCCACTGGCACCAATGGGAAACTAATACAGACTCTCATGTTCAATCCTCATCATCTTAACTTGCTTGAGGTTCCAGGGACTTCATGGAGAGAATTTCTTTGGAGAATTTGAGATAGGTTAAAGGCGAGAGCCTGCCTGTGCTTCCTCCTAGATCCATTCATTGTCTTCTGCATGACACGAACAAGCCTCAGCTCATCCTTGAGGACAAGCTCATTATGTGCTTCCAAGAACCAGCGCTGTTCTCTTCTTTGGAGTTACATCTCCCGGCCTTCCTCATCGCTGGGCTTGGGCTGACAACAGGGCTGTAGCTAACCACGGTGGAACACAAGTGATGCCTTCTATTCCCATCGTGCCCACTGCGGCCTCCCACACATGCTGGTCACTCTCATTACCCTTCTAGCTGATTGGGATGGAGACATTAATACCGCACTTAGAAGCTATGTGTGAAATACAGCAGCACTGGTCACCCGAGATCCCGATGTACCTACAGGGAAGAGCCAGCCTCGCTGACCAGCAGCACCTGCTCTAGATCTCACGTAGCAACCAGCAGACTTACCAGGATTGAGCATTACCCATATTTGAAACTATGTATGAGAGCAGCTGGTATCACACCAGCAAAGCAACAGTTGCTGTCTTGAAGCGGGGCACCTCAGCAATGCAAACTTTTAAAGCACAGCATTGGTTCAACGACGTGGCTGAGATGATGAGGAAATAAAAGTAGGGAGGCAGAGGTGGGGGTGGGGTTAAAGGGCCCACCATACTACAGAAGATTTCTAGAACAGTGGGAGATGACCGCTTGATAGATAGAGTACTCCTTGGGCCGATAGCTGGGGGACGAGAGGTGGGAAAAGCCAGAAATGCCAGTGTATGCTGATTGTTACTTGCTGTGTTCACAAGTTATTTCAAAAAGAACAAAGAAGCAATCAGCAAAGAATGGGTTGGTTTGGAGGAAGAAACACAAAATCTTGGAGTCTAGAAATTTGAAACTTTATAGAGACTTCTTAACCTCAACGGCTAGGAATAAGTCTGCAAAACGTTTTGAAAGACAGAGATGCAAACAAGAAATTAAGTGTAATTTTCCCCCAAAACTTGTTTGTTTCAGATGTTATGAAAGGAGCAGACGCTGAGAGCAGAAGAGAGAGAAAATTTTTAATGTAGATAAAAAAAAAAGTCTTTGGAGGATTGGGGGGGGGTGTTTATTGACACACGACATGAACCATAAGTAAATAGATCAAAATTTTATTGTTATTTGGAGAATTATGTTGCCTAAAAAACATCTGTGTGTGTGTGTTTGTGTATGTGCCAAGTCACTTCAGTTATTTCCAACTCTCTGCAAACCCACGGACTATAGCCCACTGGACTCCTCTA
Organism: Oryx dammah; assembly: GCF_014754425.2. Classification (NCBI taxonomy): domain Eukaryota; kingdom Metazoa; phylum Chordata; class Mammalia; order Artiodactyla; family Bovidae; genus Oryx; species Oryx dammah. The sequence continues at coordinate 5,894,312 of NW_024070204.1, forward strand.
TCCAGGGGGATTCTCAAGACAAGAATCCTGGGGTGGGTTGCCATGCCCTCCACCAGTGCATCCTCCTGACCCAGGGGTTGGATCCATGTCTCTTAGGTTTTCTGCATTGGCAGGTGGGTTCTATACCACCAGCACCTCATGGAAAGCCCAAGAAATCTCTAGAATGGCTCAAAAAAAGGCAGTGACTCCAAGACACTGTTCAGTTCCATTCAGCCACTCAGTCGTGTCCGACTCTTTGTTACCCCATGAACTGCAGCACGCCAGGCCTCCCTGTCTATCACCAACTCCCGGAGTCCACCCAAATCCATGTCCATTGAGTCGATGATGCCATGTAACCATCTCATCCTCTGTTGTCCCCTTCTCCTCCTACCCTCAATCCCTCCTAGCATCAGGGTCTTTTCCAATGAGTCAGTTCTTCGCATGAGGTGGCCAAAGTATTGGAGTTTCAGCTTCAACATCAGACACTGTGGAGGGCCCCAAATTTGTACCAGCAGGAAGCAGCCTATGAACACTTTCATATGCCTATGTAAGCTAGTGTCTGCTAGCATCTTCCCACACCCAGGTCTGAGTATAGTATAAATGAAAGTCACATCCCTGCCTGTTGGAAAGGAATGAATGTAAACCCAGAGTTCCTGCAGTTTGATATGAATCCAGTGACTAAATGAAATTTGGGGTGTGCCTCACAGAGGAGATAATAGAATTCTCATGAGAAGGAGGTATGGAGTGATGTTTGATAGCCATCAGAGTCAACTCTGGTACTGAGGGCAAGCAGCTCATCTCCACTTGGTCCCTGTCTTGATCTGATCACACAGCTAGTCCCCATCTCTCTGTTTCCCTGGCATTTATCAAGGCCATGTGGTTGAATTCTGGATGATGGAACAGGGGAGGGGCTGGGCACCCCATTCATCCCAGACCGTTAGGATCTCTCCCTCACGCTCCTACATCCTCTTTCCCACCTCTGGTCTAGAAGGAAATAACCATGACAGCCTAGAGGCCAGGAGTTGAAACCAGCAGCATATGTCAGCCTATGTTCTTGATGAATGGCATTTACATAGGTGATGTCCATAGCCCAGAAATGACAGCTTTGGGCTACTATACGTGAAAAAGAGAGAGGGGAGTAGAGCCTCCCCATGCATGTAAACCATTACCCAGTTCACTCCCTGTTTGTTACAGCTGAGTCTGCATGCCACGCACATTTGGACACTTGGCAAATGTGTGCTGATGGGTTGTCAGCTCAGATGTGGGAGATGGAGCCGGGTTCTTCCTCACCACATCACTGGTTCTTCACTTGCAGCTGAAACTGCATTGTTCCCGAATATTCTTCTTGTCATACGTGTTCTAATTATTTGAGATATCAAAGCTTTAATCTTCTCTTAGACCTTTCTTTTCATGTAAATGATGTTTGTACGCCCAGAGTCAAAATATCTAACTATATGTATGTACGTGCATGCTCAGTCGTGTCTGACTCTTTGTGACCCCACGGACTGTAGCCCTCCAGGCTCCTCTGTCCATGGGATTCTCTAGGCGGGGATACTGGAGTGGGTATCCCTGCCCTCCTCCAAGGGATCTTCTGCACCCAGGGATCCAATCCACGTCTCCCAAGTCCACTGCCTTGGCAGACAGCTTCTTTACTGTTGAGCCACCTGGGACTCATGAACACCTCCAGTTTTCTTTGTCCCTTTGGTCTTTTACTTGTTAAAGTCCCTTTCCTCTACAAGATGCAAAGACAGGGGACTCTCCACACCAAGGTGGAGCTTCTCAGACTCCGGAGTTCTAAACATGGTTGAAAATATTTTTAAAACTCGGAAGCAACGATGGCAAACAAGAAAGCATCCATTGTCTCTAAACTCTTTGAAAACATGTTTTGAAATGTGTAAAGCAGACATAAATTGGTTTGAAATAGAAAACCTCGGTGCCAGACTCATAAAACTGTGAAAAAAGCAGCAGATATGTGCTGTGATGAGAGGAGGTGTGTGTGAAGGCAGGAGGGATCCCGGAATGCAGGGAGGTGGCGGAACGCTGCGGGCGAGGGACGCCCAGGTGGCCTTTCCCCTGCCTGGACACCTGGCACGTGTCTTGGCCAGGCAGCTAAATGGACCATCTGGATGGTGCTGAAGCTTGGGTCCACGCACTGGACAGTGTCCTGCATGTTCAGTGGGACCAGGATGGTGGGGTACAAGGCAGGTTGCCAAGATGGTGCAGCCAGCAGCATCAGAGCCCTCGCCACCCTTTCAGAAAAGCTAGGACCACAGGACCCAGCAGGGCCCCTGCCATTCCTGAGGAGTCTACAACCAGAACGGTGGGGTTTTTCACATGCAGAGGTGACAGCGGAATTCTAAATTGCCCCGGCAAATGGAGAGCTAGCAACTCCAGCTGAGGGAAAGATGCTTACCCAGTGAAATGCAGTAAACGGAACAATCAGATTGCACCTTGTAAGAAACTGGAATGTTGAACCTCTAGGGATAAAGAGGGTCTTGCAAGGATAAAAAGAGCATGAAAATGAAAAACTGGTTCATGCAAGTAAAACTTCCAGCAGTTCCTCTGAATAACGTGATGCACACAAAGAACACAAATTAATCAACCAGAAGACAAGGGCAAGGAGCTCTTCCCGATGGTCATGCAACAGGATAAAGAAAATTAGAGAGAGAAAGAGAAGTTAAGAAATGTAGTGAATGGACACAAGATTCCAGTCCATGAGGACTTTCAGAGGACAGGATGCGAGGAGTAGAGGCAAGCAGAATCAGGACTCTCAGCGGGGAAGTCTCTCCCAGCAGTGAAGATGAGACAGAATCTTCAAAGGACTCCCAGAGTTTACTGAGAACTACCTTGAAAAAAAATTAACACCTAGACACATGTAATGAGATTTCAGAAAACAAAGCTTAGAATCCAAATCCTCTCAATGTCTAGACAAAAATGATAAAACACAAAATATAAAAAAGAGATAAAATCAGCATTAGAATTCTGATAGGATAAGAATTATCCTATAATTAAGAAATTTCAGAAGACAATGAAAATTATCTTGAAATCTCTGAGAGGAATAACTAGAGTTAGAATTCTATGCCCCCAAAGTAATTTAATGTCAGGGCAGAATATAGAATTTTTCAGATATGTACCCACTCAAAGCTTGTAGTCATTGATATGATATAGCCATGTTTACTGACCATAATAAATTCCAAAGAATTGATATTGTAGAAGCTATATTAACTGATCAAAGTACAATGAAATCAGAAATTAATTCCCTGGGGAAAATAGACCTCAATAAGTTTTGAGTAAACACAAAATGGGCAAAATGGATGAAAGTGGTTGAAAGGTACAAATTTCCAGTTATAAAATAAATGTCATAGTGCTATAAGTTATGGCATGGTGTCTACAGTTATTAGTGTTGTATTGTACATTTGAAAGTTGCTAAGAGAATATATCTTAAAGGGTCTCATCACAAGAAAAAGTAACTTACCTCCGTGAGTTGACGGATGTTAACTAAACTTACTGTGGTGACCACTTCAGGATGTATACATATATTGAATCATCATGTTATTTACACCTAAAACTAATATAATGTTATATATCAATTATATCTTAGTTTAGGAAAAGGAATAAAGAAATGTCCCAACGCAGGTAAATCAGGACTTGTCTGCTTTATTAATCACCATTCCATCTCCCCCAGGATCCTTTCCTAATATGTGTATCACAAAAGTATCTAACTCTCCATAAATCAGTAACAGAACTGTTACTGTTTCAAACTGTTGCCAAAGACATTTTCAAGATGTTTTCCAAGACTTTAAAGAACATTTCAAAATGCATACTGGACAACTTCCCCGGTGGTCCAGTTGTTAAGATTCTGCACTTACAATGCGGGAGGTTTGGGTCTGATTCCTGATGGGGGAACTATGATCCTACATGCCACTTGGCACAACCAAAAAAAGAAAATGAAAAAAAAAGCATACTGGCCCCATCTTTCACTGCACTTTTTGGAAGAAGCACAAATATGCTTAAAACATCACACACAGAGAAATAAAAATGAAAACTGGAAACTAGTTAGAACTGAATGACAATAACCTACTCAAACAATGAGATGACATTAAAGTGGTATTCAAAGGAAAATATATAGTTGTGAATTCATTTATTAAAGAAATTAAATATTAGAATGCATGGTATGTTCTCAAACCAAGAAATTGAAAAATAGTAATAAAATAATCATGAAACATTACTGAGAACAAAGTTAGCAGAGGTGATGGAATTCCAGCTGAGCTATTTCAAATCCTAAAATATGATGCTGTTAAAGTGCTACAATTAATATGCCAGCAAATTTGGAAAATTCAACAGTAGCCACAGGACTGGAAGAGGTATGGTTTCATTCCAACCCCAAAGAAAGGCAATGCCAAAGAATGTTCAATCTACCTCACAATTGTACTCATTTCACATATTAACAAGGCAATACTCGAAATCCTTCAAGTTAGGCTTCAACAGTACATGAACTGAAAATTTCCAGAGGTACAAGCTGGATTTCAAAAAGGCAAAGGAACCAGAGATCAAATTGCCAACATCCCCTGAATCATAGAAAAAGCAAGGGAATTCCAGAAAAAACATGTACTTCTGTTTCAACTATGCTAAAAGCTAAAGCCTTTGACTGTGTGAATCACAATAAACTGTGGAAAATTCTTAAAGAGATGGGAATACCAAACCATCTTATCTGCTTCCTGAGAAATCTGTATATAGATCAAGAAGCAACAGTTAGAACCGGAGATGGAGCAAGACTGATTCAAAATTGGGAAAGGAGTACGTCAAGGCTGTATATTGTCATCCTCTTATTCAACTTATGTGCAAAGTACATCATGCGAAATGCCAAGCTGGATGAAACACAGCTGGTATCAGGATTGCCAGGAGAAATATCAATAACCTCAGATACACAGATAATACCACTCTGATGGTAGAAAGCGAAGAGGAACAAAAGAGCCTCTTAATGAGGGTGAAAGAAAGTGAAAGTTTAGTCACTTAGGCATGTCCAACTCTTTTCAACCCCATGGACAATAGTCCAGCAGGCTCCTCTGTCCACACGATTCTCCAGGCAAGATACTGGAGCAGGTTGTTCTTCCCTTCTCCAGGGGATCTTTCCAGCCCAGGGATTGAACCCAAGTCTCCCTATTGCAGGCACACTCCTTACCATCTGAGCCACCAGGGAAGGCTGAGGGTGAAAGAGAACTGAGTGAAAAAGCTGGCTGAAAACTCAGCATTCCAAAACCTGAGATCATGACACCCTGTCCCATCACTTCATGGCAGATAGATGGGGAAGAAGTGGAAACAGTGACAGATGTTATTTTCTTGGGCTCCAGAATCACAGTGGATGGTGATTGCAGCCATGAAATTAAAAGACGCTTACTCCTGGGGCGTCCCTCATAGCTCAGTTGGTAAAGAATCTGCCTGCAATGCAGGAAACCCTGGTTCAATTTCTGGATCAGGAAGATCTGCCGGAGAAGGGAAAGGCTACTCACTCCAGTATTCCTGGGCTTCCCTTGTGGCTCAGCTGATAAAGAATCTGCTGCAATGTGGGAGACCTGAGTTTGATCGCTGGGTTGGGAAGATCCCCTGAAGAAGGGAAAGGCTACCTAATCCAATATTCTGGCCTGGAGAATTTCATGGACTGTATAATCCATGGGGTTGAAAAAAGTCGGACATGACTGAATGACTTTCACTCCACTTCACTCCTTGGAAGAAAGCTATGACAAACCTAGACAGCTAATTAAAAAGTAGAGACATCACTTTACAAACAAAGGTCCATGTAGTCAAAGCTATGGCTTTTCCAGCAGTCATGTATGGATGTAAAAGTTGGACCGTAAAGAATGCTGAGCTCCAGAGAATTGATGCTTTCAAGTTGTTGGAGAAGACTCTTGACAGTCTCTAAGAAAGGAGATCAAGCCAGTCAATCCTAAAGGAAATCAACTCTGAATATTCATTGGAAGGACTGATGCTGAAGCTGAAGTGCCAATTCTTTGTCCACCCTAGGCAAACAACCAACATTGGAAAAGACCCTGATGGTGGGAAAGATTGAGGGCAGAAGAAGGGAGTGACACAGAATAAAATGGCAGGATGGCATAACCAACTCAAAGGACATGAATTTGAGCAAACTCTAGGAGATAATGAAGGACCCAGGAGTCTGGCCTGCTGCAGACCATGGGGTCTCAAAGGGTCAGACATGACTGAGCAACTGAAATACAGCAACAATCACGACAAAAGCTAACTGAAGGAAATTATGAAGACAAAAGCAGAAATTAGCAAAATTAAAAACAATTAAAATAACAGTATATTTCATCAATAAAAGAAAGCTTCTATTTGAGACTAATAATTTAGACAAAATTCTGTTATATGTGATCAAGGAAAACAGAAAGAAGTAAGCGAGTCTTAAAGTTAACAGTTTTTAATTTATTCATTTTTAATTGGAGGATAATTGCTTTACAATGTTTTGTTGCTTCCTGCCATACAACAACTTGAATCAGAATCATATATTCTCTCCCTCTTGAACCTCCCTCCCACCTCCCACCCCACCCCACCCCTCTAGGTAGTCACAGAGCACCAGGTTGAGCTCCATGTGTTATACAGCAACTTCCCACTAGCTGTCTATTTTACATATGGTGATTTCAGCACTACTCTCTCAATTCATCTGACTCTCTCCCGCCTCCACTATGTCCATAATTCTATTCTCTGTCTGAGGCTCTATTCAGTTCAGTTCAGTCGCTCAGTCATGTCTGACTCTTTGCAACCACATGGACTGTAGCACACCAGGCCCCCCTGTCCATCACCAACTCCTGGAGTTTGCTCAAACTCATGTCTATCGAGTCAATGATGCCATCCAACCATCTCATCCTCTGTTGTCCCCTTCTCCTCCTGCCTTCAGTCTTTCCCAGCATCAGGGTCTCTTTCTAATGAGTCAGTTCTTTGCATCAGATGGTCAAAGTATTGGAGTTTCAGCTTCGGCATCAGTCCTTCCAATGAATTTTCAGGGTTGATTTCCTTTATGATTGACTGGCTGGATCTCCTTGCAGTCCAAGGGACTCTCAAGAGTACACCACAGTTCAAAAGCATCAGTTCTTTGGTACTCAGCTTTCTTTATGGTCCTACTCTCACATCCATACATGACTATTGAAAAAACCATAGCTTTGACTAGATGGACCTTTGTTGGCAAAGTGATGTCTCTGCTTTTTAACATGCTGTCTAAGTTTGTCATAGCTTTTCTTCTAAGAAGGAGTAAGCCTCTGTTAATTTCATGATTGCAGTCACCATCTGCAGTGATTTTGGAGCCCAAGAAAGTGAAGTCTGACACTGGTTCCTTTGTTTCCCATCTATTTTCCATGAAATGATGAGACTGACGCCATGGTCTTCATTTTTTGAATGTTGAGTTTAAGCCAGCTCTTTCTGCAAATTTGTTCATCAGTATCATTTTTTTGATTGCATATATACGCATGGTGGTGGTGGTGGTTTAGTCAATAAGTCATGTCCGACCCTTGTGACCCCATGGACTGTAGCCCACCAAACTCCTCTGTCCATGGGGTTCTCCAGGCAAGAATACTGGAGTGGCTTGCCACTTCCTTCTCCAATATATATGCTTTGATAAACAGTATTTGTTTTCCTCTTTCTGATTTACTTCACTCTGTACAATACACTCTAGGTTCATCCACCTTACTAGAACTGACTCAGATTAGGTCCTTTCATGGCTAACATTCCACTGCACAACTTTTATCCAGTCATCTGTTGATTGGCCTCTAGGTTGCTTCCATGTCCTGGCTATTGTAAATAGTACAGCAAATAACATTGGGAGCACGTGTGCCTTTTTCAATGATGGTTTTCTCAGGGTATATGCCCAGTAGGGCAATTGCTGGTTCATATAATAGTTTTGGTGGCACTAGTGGTTGCCTGCCAATGAAGGAGACGTCAGAGACACATGTTCGATCTTTGGGTCAGGAAGATCCCCTGGAGGAGGGCATGACAGCCCACTCCAGTATTCTTGCCTGGAGAATCTCATGGACAGAGGAGTTTGGTGGGCTACAGTCCATGGGGTCTCACAGAGTTGGCATGACTGAAGCAACTTAGCACACAGCACATGGTAGTTTTATGGGCTTTCTCAGAGGGTAGAGAATCCACCTGCAATGCAGGAGGCCTGAACTTGATCCCTGGGTCAGGAAGATGCCCTGGAGGAGGAAATGACAGCCCACTCCAGTATTCTTGCCTGGAGAATCCCAGGGACAGAGAAGCCTGTATACTCCAGCAAAGAGTGGGACACGACTGAGCAACTAACACTTTCATCTGGTAAGTTTATTCCTGTGTGTGTGTACTCAGTTGTCTGACTCTGGGACCCCATGGACAAAGCCTGCCAGGTTCCTCTGTCTGTGGAATTTTCTCGGCAAGAATACTGGAGTAGATTGCCATTTCCTCCTCCAGCGTATCTTTCTGATCCAGGGATAGAGCCCTAGTCCCTTGCATCTCTTGCATCGGCTGGCAGATTCTTTAGTTTTTAAAGAAATCTCCATACTGTTCTCCATAGTGGCTGAATCAATTTACATTTCCACCAACAGTGCGAGAGGTTTCCTTTTTCTTGACACCCTCTCCAGCATTTATTGTTTGTAGATTTTTGATGATGGCCATGCTAGCCGATATTACAGTTTTAATATTAGATTGGCTTTGTCTTTTAAACACCATTATCTAAGAGGCTATTTGCTAGTGCTTGAAATTTCTGACTGTGATTTAAAAGCTCTGTCAGCTGGAAAGGGACCTGCCAGGGTGAGAATGGAAAGCAAGATGCACTTAGAGAGAGGTGAGGAAAATGCTAGTGAAATACAGTGTTCTCTGTGAGCACTGCACTGATTCCCCTTCACTCCATGAACTGGTTTTGTAGTTTATGGAGCATCACACACCAGTGAAAACAGGATCAGAGTCTCCACTGGTGGAACTGTCTTCGAATCCATCAGAGTCCCTCCACCCCTCTCCAACAGTAAGCAGAGTTATAGCTGTGCCGTGCTGCCTGCATTCCCGAACTTTCCCCGTAGGAAGATGTGGCAACAGTATGAGCTCGTTTGAGTGAAGGTGGGCACGAGACAGGCCTGCCCCTCCTGGGAGAGCCACGAAGGCAGGCCACGCCGCCTCCATCCTGTGTTCTCAGCTTCTCACCAGATTGTTTGGTCGTTGTTCAGCCGCTGAGTTACCAGATGGAGGGCTACAATTCCAAAGTTAGAGCAGCCTTGGAAAACTTTATGTTGAATGACAAGGCATTCAGAGTGTGGATCCCTGAGAGACTCTGAGGAGTCAGCCTCCTGACAACCTGTGGAGACCCTGCCAGCTTCAGAGTGTCTGTGAGTCTGAAATAAAGTTTTTTCTTTTTAAGACTCTAAAGGGCTTACTTATTATGGCAACTTAACATATCTCAATTCAATAGTCATAAAAATATATTTGCGTGCTTAGTTGCATCCAATTCTTTGACTGTAACCCACCAGGCTCCTCTGTCCATGGGATTCTCCAGGCAAGAATACTGGAGTGGGTTGCCATTTACTTCTTCAAGGGATCTTCCCAACCCAGGGATTCGGCATTGGCAGGTAGATTCTTCACCCTCTGAGCCACGGGGAAAGCCCATATTTAGGAACAAAAAAGAAAAAGACTTAATCTTGAGATCATATTCACCAAATATATTAGGGATTTTCTTGGTTATACATTTATAGGTAATTATTTATTTTGTATGACTGGTTCTTCTCTGTATTTTTTTCCCCATAATATCTGTAGTTAAATGAGCGACTTTTAATCAGAAAAAAATGTGTTCTTTGAAGTATTGGGATGCAGCATATGCAACATTAAGAATCTTAGCGAGAAGAACTACAGATGAAATGGACAATATTAATGAAGAAATGTATAAGACATGACCCTCAAGTGTCAGTGTATTGAGATGATGGTATGATAGATCTTCTTAAACACGAGAAAGTAATTTTTTCAAAATGCTATTAATGTGATTAATGACTAATATAAGAATGTTGTATGATTTCCAAAAGGTGAATATGTATATATATAATTGCTGCTGCTGCTAAGTCACTTAAGTCACGTCCAACTCTTTGTGACCCCATTGACTGTAGCCCACCAGGCTCCTCTGTCCATGAGATTCCCCAAGCAAGAATATTGGAGTGGGTTGCTTTTTCCTTTTCCAGAAAATATTCTCAGTTCAGTTCAGTCACTCAGTCGTGTCCGACTCTTTGCGACCCCATGAATCGCAGCATGCCAGGCCTCCCTGTCCATCACCAACTCCCGGAGTTCACTCAGACTCACGTCCATCGAGTCACTGATGCCATCCAGCCATCCCATCCTCGGTCGTCCCCTTCTCCTCCTGCCCCCAATCCCTCCCATCATCAAAGTCTTTTCCAGTGAGTCAACTCTTCACATGAGGTGGCCAAAGTACTGGAGTTTCAGCTTCAGCATCATTCCTTCCAAAGAAATCCCAGGGCTGATCTCCTTTAGAATGGACTGTTTGGATCTCCTTGCAGTCCAAGGGACTCTCAAGAGTCTTCTCCAACACCACACTTCAAAAGCATCAATTCTTTGGCACTCAGCCTTCTTCACAGTCCAACTCTCACATCCATACATGACTACAGGAAAAACCATAGCCTTGACTAGACAGACCTTAGTTGGCAAAGTAATATCTCTGCTTTTGAATATACTATCTAGGTTGGTCATAACTTTTCTTCCAAGGAGTAAGCGTCTTTTAATTTCATGGTTGCAATCACCATCTGCAGTGATTTTGGAGCCCAAAAAAATAAAGTCTGGCACTGTTTCCACTGTTTCTCTATCTATTTCCCATGGAGTGATGGGACCAGATGCCATGATCTTCGTTTTCTGAATGTTGAGCTTTAAGCTGACTTTTTCACTCTCCTCTTTTACTTTCATCAAGAGGCTTTTTAGTTCCTCTTCACTTTCTGCCATAAGGGTGGTGTCATCTGCATATCTGAGGTTATTGATATTTCTCCCTGCAATCTTGATTCCAGTTTGTGTTTCTTCCAGTCCAGCATTTCTCATGATGTACACTGCATAGAAGTTAAATAAGCAGGGTGACAATATACAGGCTTGACGTACTCCTTTTCCTATTTGGAACCAATCTGTTGTTCCATGTCCACTTCTAACTGTTGCTTCCTGGCCTGCTTCTACTTAATGTTGATTGCTCTTAAGACATGTCTATATTAATTAGATCAACAAACAAACACTAATATCAGGTATTTAATACTGAATATTTCCCAGTTCACATGAACCTGAAATGCATTGTTAATTTAAAATTATTTAGTTTGTAAGTGCTTACTTTTCTTTAAGCCAATTAAACAGAGCTCATTTACAAATTAATCTCAAAAATATTATCTAGAGACAAAGACATACCAAGACATATTCAGACATATACAAAGCAAGATCTAGCTTCATTTTCTGATCTATACATAGCTCAGAATTATATATATAATTACACATATAGAATATATAGTTGATAATTATGTAATTTCAATTTGTTGTATACATGATATTCCTCATGCTACTAAAAATTTTTGTCAATTATTAATTGAACCATTTAACTTGGTCCTTTCCCAATAAGCTATAAGTTATATGTATATATAAAAAAAAAAACTACTGAAGTTAAATAAATTGCTAAGGATTTGGGGGATTATACTAGAGTTTTATGTCTAAAGAATTTAGAGGTTGCAAACCTTACTTCTATTTGTTGCTGGAAAATACACTCATGCACTGGAACACTGTGGAAAATGAGAGGAGAGTTCTGCATGCTAGGCATCTGAAAGGTCTGTGTCTAAATTCTGATTCTGTTTGTCCTGGGAGCGGGAGGGCGTGACCTCAGACAAGCATAGATCCAGCTACATCTCAGATGTCTCATCTGAAAAGTGGGAATAATAATACTCCCTTTCAGAAATGTGAGGATTAACTATAAATACAAAATGAATGTCAGTGGTTTTACTTGTTGTGGAAGAAGAGTGGCTGAAACAGAATAGATTTTAAGTTCTTTTAATAACACTCTGTCTCCTTCTGATTCTCTAGTCATTGCTTTGCTCTGTCCCGGTGGGTTTCTCCCTCGTTTCGAATAAAGCTAGGATGGTTTGACTCTGCACTAACTGTACATAATGGAGATTTTTACTGCTCCTTTATATACAGTATCTCACCAGGACTTTGCAAAAGTAGTGAGTGTAGCTTTCAACTTTCTCCCCTGAAGATGGCCGAATGTTTTTTTTTGCTATTGTAATTGTTTTTGTTTTCATTTTTGCTGGAGAAGAGTTGCTTTACAGTGCTGTGTTAGCTTCCGCTGTACAGCAAAGTGAGTCAGTTATCAGTTCAGTTCAGTCGCTCAGTAGTGTCTGACTCTTTGTGACCCCATGGACTGCAGCACGTCAGGCCTCCCTGTCCATCGCAACTCCAGGAGTTACTCAAACGCATGTCCATCGAGTCAGTGATGCCATCCATCCATCTCATCCTCTGCCGTCCCCTTCTCCTCCTTCCTTCAATCTTTCCTAGCATCAGAGTCTTTCCCAGTGAGTCAGTTCTTTGTATCAGGTGGCCAAAGCACTGGAGTTTCAGCTTAGCATCAGTCCTTCCAATGAATCAGCTATACAGATACATATATCTTCCCTTCTTTGAATTTCCTTCCCATTTAGGTTAATGCTCTGAGCATTGAGTAGAGTTTCCTGTGCTCTAAAAGTTCTCATTGGTTAAAGTTCTCATTAGTTATCTGTTCTTTAAGAGTGGTGTATATATGGCAATCCCAATCTCCCAATTTATCCCACCCTACCTTTTCCCCCTTGGGGTCCATCCACTTATTTTTCTAATCTGTGTCTTTATTTCTGCTTTGCAAATAGGTTCATTGGCACCATTTTTTCTAGACTCCACATATATGCATTAATATATTATATATTAATATATTACTAATTATATTATAATTATTATAATATTATAATTCTATACTATAATTATTATATATTAATATATTTGTTTTTCCCTTTCTGACTTACTTCATTTTGTATGATAGTCTCTAGGTCCCTTTATATCTCTACAAGTGACACAGTTTTGTTCCTTTTTATGGCTGAGTAGTATTCTATTATCTACATGGAGCACATCTTTATTCATCCCTCTGTTGATGGACATTTTGGTCACTTCCATGTCCTGGCTATTGTAAACAGTGCTGCAATGAACATTGGAGGGCATGTGTCTCATACCATCATTGAAAAATCTACAAATAGTGAACTCTGGGGAGAATGTGGAGAAAAGAGGACCTTCTTCTTGTTGGTGGGAATGTAAATTGATAAAGCCACTAGGGAGAATGGTATGGAGATTCCTTAAAAAACTAAAAATAGAGCTACCAGATGACCTAGCAACCCCACTCCCAGGTAGGTACCCAAGGAAAACCATAACTTCAAAAGACACATGGTCAGATGTTTTAAACCCATTTTTCACTTATGTCAACTTCCCTTGTCTAAGAAACCAAGTTATTCATTCCGTGCACACATGTGGTGGGTCCTGAGGCTGGCCTTCCACCAAGTAGGTGTAGCTGTGCAGTCCTGCCTTCCCTGTTGGGCACCAGATGCCATGAGTTATGCTTTATCTCGTCTCTCATCATGCATTGCCAGGAGACACAGAGGAAGGACGAACAGCAAGCTTAAGCATGTTAACATACTTCAATGAGGACTCCCTCCAGCTCAGGACAAAGTCAGTTCTTACTTTCTCTCAAATTTTTCAATGCAATAAACAGAGTAGAGGAAATGTCTAGGGAGAAAAGTAAAACTCTTAACATTTAGTGAATAGAAAACAAAAATTATCTTCATTGCCTTATCTGATATTAATTATTTTGGAATAAATCCCATATTATAAACAAGATTTTTAAAAATTGAACAGCATCTAATTGCCATTAATTTTGTGACGGGCTAAAAGAATTCATCACCTAATATAAGGGGAAACCACATAAAATAGACTCTTGGTAAGAACAAAATACAGCAATTTAAAAACTCTCAGAAAAAAATGAATTATTTATATTTCTAGCTTTATATTCCTACAATTACATCTACAGCATACCTATAATTCATTGTTAGAGATTTTTCCCCTAGTGACTTTCTTCTTCACTTTTATCTCAGGTGTCGATATATACTTTTTTGTTCTTGGCTAGACAGTTCTCAAACAGGTGAAAATTGAAGCTTGAAATCTATGCATCATTAGTAATTTCACACTCTGTAGAATTGTTCTTTCCATCAATACACTGATAAGTGGTTCAGCACATTTTAATTGTCAGAATATGGCTAGAAGTGCCCAGTAAAATCAGGGAGTTTTCTGGAGGAGACAGGAAGGTAGGTTTATCAGCTGTGGATAAACAGTTACCTGGCAATAGCTAGCAAGAACTAGGCTACAGGCTACTGCAAAGACTATGGTGTCCTGGTTGATATGGAAAAATGACAAAACAGAGTCACAGGGCCCCAGTGTGTTCCCCAGAGCATGAAGTAATCACAGCTTAGTCACCAGCCTGCCATATGCTTGCGGAACCCGTGTGTAATTAATCGGCAGGGCAGACTTAGGCATCAGGAGCAGAAACAGGGCTGTGTCTGTATAATATCTCATTCATTATCTGTGCCTCCCTCTTCACGTTCCGATGAGAACACTCTACTTCCCCGGGCCCAGGAAACAGACCTGAATGTGCTTGAGAAACCCAGAGAACTGACTCCACTGATGAGAGTTCATTTCCCTTATCCTTCTGACCTTGAAGAAGTGAGGATAATGGGGAGAGACAATTCTTGTTACAGGCCAAACCATCAAGCTCGAGGATGTTTCTGAATGCTCACATCACAGGAGCTGTTTTTCTCCTACAATTGGTTGAGGTGCTTCAGTTCAGTTCAGTCACTCAGTTGTGTCCAACTCTTTGTGACCCCATGGACCGCAGCACACCAGGCCTCCCTGTCCATCACCAACTCCCGCAGTTTACCCAAACCCATGTCCATCAAGTCGGTGATGCCATCCAGCCATCTCATCCTCTGCTGTCCCCTTCTCCTCCCACCTTCAATCTTTCCCAGCATCAGGGTCTTTTCCAATGAGTCAGTTCTTTGCATCAGGTGGCCAAAGTATTGGAGTTTCAGCATCAGTCCTTCCAATGAACACCCAGGACTGATCTCCTTTAGGATGGACTGGTTGGATCTTCTTGCAGTCCAAAGGACTCTCAAGAGTCTTTTCCAACACCTTAGCACTAGTCAAAAGCCCATTTTTGTTGATAGGGTTTCTTTCTTTCTTAATTTTAAAAAAGGAACAAAGAGAGATGTTGGGTTTGCGGTTATATTTTTCCAATTTAGCCAAAATAGAGAGCAAAGCTTGCTTTGTTGGTGAGCAAATTTATTGACTTGTTTTAATAAAAGGAATGTATAACCAGAGAGGTACAGGTTCAGAGAGAGAGAGTGTGTTAAAGGTCATCCTGGACATTCTATTGTCTCAGGATATAGACATGACTGCATCAGATAAGGGTGTCCCTTGTAGCTCAGTCAGTAAAGAATCTGCCTGCAATCCTGGGTTAGATCCCTGGGTTGGGAAGATCCCCTGGATGAGCAAATGGCAACCCACTCCAGTATTCTGGCCTGGAGAATCCCATGGACTGGCAGGCTACAGTCCATGGGGTCACAAGAGTTGGACATGACTTAATGACTAAACCATCATCTCATCAGATAAATGGGTTTTGCCTCATTTTTAAATAAAGATGGAAAGGAAGAGACTACTTTTTCCCACTTTAATATATTAATATAGTATCTGATCATTCTCAGAAAGTTTATCCCCTTAACTTTGATACATAGATATGAACATCCATATGTAATATAAATAAAATAAATACATAAATATGTACCGTGTGTGGGCTTCCCAGGTGGCACTAGAGGTAAATGACCCACCTGTCAATGTAGGAGATGCAAGAGACACAGGTTCATTCCCTGGGTCAGGAAGATCCCCTGGAGGAGGGCATGGCAACCCACTCCAGTATTCTTATCTGGAGAATCCCATGGATGGAGGAGCCTGGTGGGCTGCAGTCTGTGGGGTCACAAAGAGTTGGATACAACTGAGTGACAAATTATTTTCTCCTTCAGGAGTCTGCCCCCTTTCCCCTAGATTCATGGCTAATTTTTAGATCTCTCCATCAAAGTCTTTCAAATTCTTGTCATTCATAGGCTGGGGAACCCTGATTCCTTTCCATCTCTCAAAATCTGAGTACAGAGATCTGATCACATTACTGGACAACAGTAACACAAGGAAAGCACCATCATTTGAAATACATTCTGTATTTTCAAGAGGCGAGCTTCCTGTTACACGGGATGAGTAACATACCTGAGGCTCTGTTTGTGGCTTGCCCGATCCTGATCACTCTCTTTAAAAGCGCTTTCTCACACCTAGACACTTTTCTCTTGTCTTTGGGCTAAATCGTTTCTCTCTGTGCTTAAGTGAGTCAGTGCCTGTGAAGTACTTGTGAGCTAGTCAGGCTTCTGAGAGCCAGATGTAAAGCCCAGCACAGCTGTCACTGTGCTTGTAGACAGGGATCTTTCCAAAGGTTTCCACTCCTGTTTTATCCTTCAATTATTTATTCCTTGATCATCAGCCCTCCTTACATTCCCCTACCTACAACAAAACTCACAAAATGGACAATGTAATGATATTATTTATATTCTATTTCAAGATGAACCCAAGTTAGAACCTTTTAGAATTCCAGTTCTACTCTTCATTAACCAACTACACATTTATCTAATTTGCTATTGAACTACATCTTAGAACATTCTGCAGTGTGAGAACAGAGTCTGATTGAAAATTATGAATGATTATTTTTAGATACTAGCATATATTGTTCAAAAATATTTTTCTTGAAATTATAGACACATAAAAGCAGATAAAATTAATAGTGAATAATTCAGTTGATTTTCACATTAATGCAGTATATTTGTGACATTTTATTTGACAATTTTTCAAATTTTGGAGGAAGTTTTAGAGCTATTAATTGTTGTGGATCTAACTGCTAATGTTCCTCTTGGTTACTCAATCACCTTTACTTTATAACAGTATTTTTAACAGCATTTAGGCAAGAGTGAGCATGTAATAGATCTTTACTCAGCAGTTAGTCTTTGAATGTACTATATCAAAGACATTCTTTCTCTTAGGAATAAAATGTCCTTTTATAAATACTCAATTTATAATGTTCATAGAGCTCCAGACATGATTTTCCAAAATATTTTTAGCTAATAAACACCAGTTGTTTTAAGGGTCATTAGTACGATTTTAGTTGCTTCTGAAGACACTTGTCATTTCAATTTACATGTGGCTCTTGCACTAACGTGTTCAGGTCTATTGGTGGGGAAACATCTACCAGAATTAATATCATCCTGTAAGGCTTCTTTGGATTCACTTCACCATGCTGTACAGATTATCACATCACTACAGCAAGCAGGTGAAATGAAGGTATTTTCCTAGTCTCAGTAAGATCAAGGTAAGCCCTGTTCTTCACTGATAGTTGCCAAATATAAACATATATTTACATTTATTTATAAGTTTATTTATTTTTATTTATTTAATTGTTTATAAATATTTATAGCTGCCATATATGAATATATAAATATAAATAGTTGCCTCACCTATAAAACGTGAGCTTTCCAAGGTCATATAAATGCAACTCCCAGGTATATAGCTTGGGAAAATCTGACCTTGCAGCAGTGTTTCTTATAAATGGCTCAGAACAGTGAGGGGCATTCCTGTTAAAGGACATGCAGACGCAGAACTTTTTTCTCTGCTAGACCGAAACCGGCAGTACTAACTGCAAAGTGACAACTGGAAGCAGAACGGCTTGCACTGCCGGCAGTGACAGCTTATTCTAAGTCTGAAAAGGGCCCACACTTTAGACCCAGCGGGTAAGGATGGATTTCACTTACAACATCAGCCTCACCACGTGGATATGACCACCCTGGCGGACTCTAACATAAAATACCTACTGGTGGGGAGCTCAGGTGGAGAGATGGCAGCACCAGGGTCCCAGAACAGGAGAAGCATGGAGAACTTGGGGCAAGTCTGCCGTGTGGCAGGTGGCATAAGCTCAGTGTCAGCAGAGCATCTCAGCAAAGGCACGGGACCGAGGTCAGGCAAGATAAAGGCTGACAGAGATGATTACGTGGGAAGAAGCCATCTCAGGCCAAGGTCGTCCAGTCCAAGGTCTAGACAGTAGCACGTAGGTGCCATTCGTAAGTCACAACTGGTCAGGTAGAAATCAGGGCCAGTTTTGTGAGGCTGAACCACCAGCAGGGACTGCGATGCTGCCGTCTGAGAAGCTTCCAATTAGAAATTTTCCACCAATTGAGCAGCTGCTTCGTGGTCCCAGAATACCACTTGCCTTCTGAAAAGCGTGCTGAAAATGTTCTGTGGCTCCAACCATGATCCCAGATTAGGAAGAGTGAACATGGTCCTGAATGGCCCCACGTGCAGTACAATGCCTCGCATCTTCACAATATATCTGTGAGACAGGAAACAGTGTTACCCTTAGTTCACAGGTGGGGCAACTGAGGCATGGTGTGGGGGCACAGAAGACTCACCTGAGGGTACACACACACACACACACACACACACACCTGAACACAAGAGCCGGTGAGGATTCAGAGCCCATCCTCTTAACCATTAAGAGCATCAGCTTTCCCAGCAAGTGAAGCGGCATGCAGCTATTTGGCAAGAATGACTCTTCCCCTACTACCTGCTACCCAGAGGCCCAGTGATGAGTAAGACCATCTCAGTCCTGCCTTCACCAGGCTTTCGTTCTGATAGAACAATCCGGTAAATTCCAGAATCATTCTGTTGTTACAGTTAGATATTTACATATGCCCTTAAAGATATAAGACTTCCCTGAGAGCTCGGTTGGTAAAGAATCCACCTGCAATGCAGGAGACCCTGGTTGATTCCTGGGTCAGGAAGATCCGCTGGAGAAGGGATAGGCTCCCCACTCCAGTATCCTTGGGCTTCCCTGGTGGCTCGGCTGGTAAAGAATCCGCCTGCAATGCGGGAGACCTGGGTTCGATCCCTGGGTTGGGAAGATCCCCTGGAGAGGGGAAAGGCTACCCACTTGGGTATTCTGGCCTGGAGAATTCTGTATGGTCCGTGGGGTCACAAAAAGTTGGACACAACTGAGTAATTTTCACTGTTAAGGATATAGTCATTCAATTGCCATTAGCTATTCAATGTTGTGGGCGTCCCAGATGGCTCAGTGGTTAAAAAATTCATCTGCCAAGGCAGGAGACATGGGTTTGATCCCTAGGTCGGGAAGATCCCCTGGAGAAGGAAATGTCAACCTACTCCAGTAATCTTGCCTGAAAAGTTCCATGGACAGAGGAGCCTGGTGGGCTACAGTCCATGGGGTCACAAAACTGGTGACATGACTTAGTAACTAAACAACGATGCAGCAACAATTCTACATCATACATTCAGTTGCTCTAATGCAGTTCTTTGTGTTGTCATTACTAGACATACTCAAGAGCCTTTAAGAAGTTGTTAAGGAGAAGCTCAACAAAAGAGCTCAGTTAGCTGCAGTGAAGAGAGTTATGCTGAGACCTGGCAAGGTGGGTAAGTGAGTAACAGCCAGTCCCTACCCAAATGCTGTGTACTGTGGGATAAAAGTCAATCCCCATGGCATGAGTTACATCTTACTGAAGCTTGTCCAAGGTAGGCAGATGCACAGGATGCTGAATATGGTCAATACTGAAATCTATGCATGCTCGAGCTTTCAGATGGGGAACAAATTAGACACTGCAGATGTGATGTAAATTGGAACAGGCTTTGTCAGCATAATGTGAGCAAGGGAGGCTGAGCGATTGATATGCTGCTAGGAAGACAGCAGCTAAGACAGAGGTCCCCAGAATCTGAAAGGAGAGGTTTCTGACAGTGTTCACGTTCAGCTCCATGAAAGTAGGTTGTCTCCCAGAAAAATCCCACTATTGTCAAAGGTGGTCCTCCACCGTGATTCTCCACATTTTAACCCTTGACGTCAGCATCAGTACGTCCAACAGAGGCCAACAGAAGATGAATGAGTGAATGCGTAAATTCAGTAAACAAGTACTGCATTTCTACATGGGCCTGACAACGATCTAGTAACTTGCACATCAAAATAGACCCCTTCGTCCTCGTAGGTGGAAACTGACAGTAGATAATGCACTTGATAGAGATGATTAGAGCTTTGAGGGGAAATAGCAAATTCAGATCGGGGGAATTGGGAGTGCACAGGATGGACCTGGCTGCCCTTTCAAAGAGGAGAGGAGGGAGAGTGCTTTGAGAACGTGAGGATAGAGCAGAGTCCTGACGGAGGAGGCAGAGGGAGCCAGGTGGATGTCTGGGGAAGAGAATTCAGGGCAAGGAGACAATCCTTTGGGGCCTTAGGCAGGATGTGTGTCTGACATGTGAGAAGATCAGTAAGGAGGTCAGGAGGCTGATATATAGAGGGCGGGGAGGCAGGAGGGATGGAATCTAAGAAGTACCAGGCGTTCCTTCATGCAGGGCCAGGGAGTCACTGCAAGGACTGTAGCTGTTGCTCCCAGGGTTGCCAAAGTCCACGGAGGACTTAAGGGAGGGGTGATGTTGACTCCCTCAGAGGGCCACAGGGCTCTGTGTTGAAAGTAGAATGGTGGTAGGGGGTGAAGGAAGGCTGGATAGGGGAGAGTTTCAAGTGGAAATTCCCCTGTCACTGTAAAACTTACCATTTTTATTAAACATTCTTATATAGTATTGTCCCAAATGTATGTTTCAAATATGAAGCAAAACCTGACATGGTACTGTGGCTGTTGTCCAGTCACTAAGCCTGACTCTTAGCGTCTGACTCTGACTCCACGGACTGTAGCATGCAAGGCTTCCCCGTCCTTCACTATCACAGTCAGCTCCAGGTCATGTTTGTCGGACTGTACAGAGCTTCTCCATCTTCGGCTGCAGAGAATATAATCAATCTGATTTTGGTATTGACCATCTGGTGATGTCCATATGTACAGTCATCTCTCGTGTTCCTGGAAGGTTTTCGTTCTGACCATGCGTTCTCTTAGCAAAACTCTGTTAGCCTTTGCCCTGCTTCATTTTTTACTCCAAGGCCAAAGTGGCCTGTTATTCCAGGTACCTCTTGACTTCCAACCATCTCATCCTCTGTTGCCTCCTTCTCTTCCTGCCCTCAGTCTTTCCCAGCATCAGGGTCTTATCCAATGAGTCGGCTCTTTGCATCAGGTGGCTGAAGTTTTGGAGCTTCAGCTTCAGCATCAATCAATTCAAGGTTGATTTCCTTTAGGATTGACTAATTTGCTCTCCATGCAGTCCAAGGGACTCTCAAGAGTCTTGTCCAGCACTGTAATTCAAAAGTATCGGTTCTCTGGTGCTCAGCCTTCTTTATGGCCCAACTCTCACATCCATACATGACTACTAGCAAAGCAATAGTTTTGACTACATGGATCTTTGTCAGCTAAGCAATGTCTCTGCTTTTTAATACACTGTTAGAAATATTGTGCTAACTAGAGTTACTTGGTGATGTCAGGACTGTGTGGACACAACCAGAGTCATCCCTGGACACAGAGCCTTCCCTGACATCCCTCAATTGATCCTGAAGTCCCAGCACAGGTGAGTTCCAATAGCTTCTCTCATTCTTGGTGACCTCATCCTCTCCCTTTCCTCCTGGGGATTTCAGTCTGTCTGCCCCCAAATCTTTTGATTTGATATGATTTTCCCCACATCTTTAACCCCTGTTACTTGCCAACCAGTTGCTTGTGACACCACTGAAATCCCACTGAGAATCTGATGATGAGCTTTCAGTAGAGGGAGGAAGACTTTGCACTAATGTATTGACTATTATAACTCTGCAAAGGGGTGGATTGGGAACAGAAATATTTCTTGAGGACTATGACGGCGGTCATAGGTAAGACAGCTAGTAAGCTGGGACTCGTGGTCAATAAAACCCACACATCCCCACCCACTCATTTTTGCAAACACCAATTTTGAATGTGACTTTAGAAATATAATACATCTTCAAGGACTAAAAGCTTATGGGATTCTCCAGGCAAGAATACTGGAGTGAGTTGCCATTCCCTTCTCCAGGGGGTCTTTCCAACTCAGGGATTGAACCAGGATCTCCCACCTTGCAGGCAGATTCTGTACAGTCTGAGCCACCAGGGAAGCCCTAAAAATTACTCAGCTATTTTAAAACCTACTAGTTTCATTCAATCCTGCATTTATCTGTCTTTTCCTTCAGAGGAATTTACATTCTTATTTCTCATTTGGTCTACTGAATGTACAACAGAGCGATCTTCACCTCAGATCTCTTGCAATCTGAATTAGCTGTGACTTCACTATTATGGATGATTGCTCATCATTTTCCCCTACGCTTCTGAGGCTGTGTGCATGGCCCTTGTATACTATTCTCTTTTTTTGCCATTAAGAAACATTTCAAATGAGTTTAAACAATTCATCTGGTCAGAGATTTGGAAGGTGAGTGGGATGAATAATTAAATCTCTAAGTCTTCCCTGGAAATAAAAATACAGATTTTTTGGTATGATGCCTTCTCACTCAATGAACTACTTCTGGAAATAAAGAACATTAAACTGAATGCAAGTGGTGGTCTGACAACCTGAGTGGTTCTCCTTTGGGGCTGGCTCTCTCTCCCTGAGGGCTTCCCAGGGGGCACTTGTGGTAAAGAACCTGCCAGTGCAGGAGACAGGAGAGACGTGGGTTCGACCCCTGGGTTGGGAAGACCCCCTGGAGAGGGGCATGGCAACCCACTCCACTATTTTTGCCTGGAGAGTTTCATCGGACTGAGAGGTTGGTGGGCTACAGTCCATAGGGTCACAAAGTGTCAGACACAACTGAAGCAACTTAGCACGCACACACACCGTCTCCCTGCAGGACATTCGGGAACAAGCTAGGGCAGCGGCGGAGGAGAGGGTGAGTGGCTTTGTCACTGGCTTTTGGTGCCCTGGAGCATGAGATGCTAACCACCGGGCACAGCAAGCCCTCTCCCTTGAAAGCTACCAGTGCCTTCCTGCTTCTGAGTGCTGGATTCTGCCTCAGGAGCCGGTCTGCTCTAGGGTAGGGCTGGATTTGTCCTATCATTACTAAATGGGAAAATCATTACTTGTTCAACTATGGAAACTGGTCTTCTGATTTCATCATCATTCTTAATTACGAGCAATAATTTAGGGACAAGTTCCCACATTCCAGTTTTGGTGTTCAGTCACCAAGTCCAAAGGATATGTCTATGATTCTGCTGATGTCGCTTTGTATCTTTATTGCTATATCGGCATCCATTCTTACTCTCCCCATCCATCTGGTATATTTTCTAATGTACTTTGAATTCTGTGATTTATACAGTACTCTCTAGCTCGAAGACCTTGTTGTTGTTCAGTCGCTAAGTCACGCCTGACTCTTTGTGATCCCATGGACTGCAGCACACCAGGCTTCTGCGTCCTCCACTATCTCCTAGAGTTTGCTCAAATTCACATCCATTGAGTCAGTGATTCTATCTAACCAACCATCTCAATCTCCATTTCCCCCTTCTCCTCTTGCCTTTAATCTTTCCCAGCATTAGGGTTTTTTTTCCAATGAGTCAGCTCTTTGCATCAGATGGCCAAAGGACTGGAGCTTCAGCTTCAGCATCAATCCTTCTAATGAATATTCAGGGTTGATTTCCTTTAGGACAGACTGCTTTGATCTCCTTGTGATCCAAGGGAATCTCAAGAGTCTTCTCCAGCACCACAATTTGAAAGCATCAGTTCTTTAGTGTTCAGCCTTTTTCATGGTCCAAGTCTCACATCCATACATGGCTACTGGAAAAATCATAGCTTTGATTATCTGGACCCTTGTTGGTAAAGTAATGTCTCTTCTTTTTAATAGCTTTCTAGATTTGTCATAGCTTTTATTCCAAGGAGCAAGTGTCATTTAATTTCATAGCCGCAGTCACCATCTGCAGTGATTTTGGAGCCCAAGAAAATAAAATCTCTCACTCCTTCCACTTTTCCCCCTTTTGTTTGCCTTAAAGTGATGGGCCTGATGCCATAATCTTACATTTTTTTTAAAGTTGAGTTTCAAAGACTTTACTGGTTCCCCATTTCAGAGCCAAATCCTCTGCCTGGCTTTCAAAAAAGTCAGTTCTCTCAAGCAACCTCATGTTCATGCTTTTCCCAAAGCTCATCAGCCAGGGTAGCCTCCTCACTGTTTCACAAATAGCTCTTTCTTCCCACCACCCTGCCTTGGTGATGCCTCTCTCCCTAAAACACAACTATCCCTTCTTTCTCTGTTTTTGTTTTTTTCAAATTCTACCAATCTTTCAAGAATAAGTTTTATCCTCCCTCTTCTTTAATACACTATGTGAAACACTTAAGAGTCTGAGCTTTGAAAACAGATAGTATAAGCCTTGCCTCTCACTGAAAAATTATTAATACTTAATCTTTTTCGAGCTCAGTTCCCTCACCTATAAAACTGGAATAGTAATTCTATCTCAGAGTAGATACTTTTAAATAAAATACATCTAAATTGCTTAGCAAAGTACCTGGTGTATAGTAAGTCCCTAAACAGGGAACTGAGATAAGTGAGCATCTGTCCAAGATAACTCATGTTTCACTGAATGCACTTGCACTCTCTGATCTTCTTGTCCATCAGTCTCTTTTAGAACTTAGAGTTTCAATCCAATAAATTAGCACATAGCGTTATGGGGTAATCTACCAGCGGGGTATCCCAGTTATACTAAAAACCCTTTGAGGGTAAAGAAAGTGTTTATATTCCTTCTGCATTTCCACAGTACCTGGCACAATGGTGAGCACACTGAAGATGCTAAATAGAAATTCATCTACTCATCATTTGGCCTGCCCAATGTGCCAGCCCCTCTGCTAGTACTGGCGACAGGCTGGGGAGTAAATGTCTATCTGCAAGAAGCTCACAGGCAAATAGTGGAGACAGACCCATAGATGTACAGGTGTGAAAGAATGAGGGGCTTTAGAGATAGTTAGTCACTTCTCCAGTATTTCTCTGTGTAAGTTTTTCTTACAAGCACATTTTAATCCTATTAGTACCAAATGAATGATTCCTTATATAAGTGATGTGCTGGTAAATGATTAACAAATGGGCTCTTAGGTGAAATAAAAAAAGTCCTGAATTTTAGTGTTGGCCACTTTCCATGGTGTAAATACTCCCAACATGGCCAATTTCAAGTAACCACTGTGATATCACTGAATATGGAGGTGCAAAGAAATGCTACACTACACACCCACCATTATGCAGCTTTGCCTCTGTGCACACATTCAACACACATGTATAAACACCTGAAGACCACAGGTAATGAAAGCACAGTCACATAACTAGGAGTAAATGAGTTTTAATATTTATTATATTTTAATACGGTAGGATTGATAAAATAATAACTATATAACTTGATTTTAATAAGAGATGGTGATGGACAGGGAGGCCTGGCATGCTGCGATTCATGGGGTCGCAAAGAGTCGGACACAACTGAGCGACTGAACTGAGAACTGAGTGCTTAACAACTAAGAAATGTAACAATTCTCATGAGCTTGCCTGAGCTGACTCCAAATAGCACTGTTTATATCCAATTTCTAACCCTTAAAGCTAGGTGGAAAGCTAGCATTTTATTATTAGCTATAAAGTTGAATTTTTATAAAGTAAGTCCATTTTAGATTGCACTTCAGTCAGTTCAGTCTCTCAGTAGTGTCTGACTCTTTGTGACCCCATGGACTGTATCACGCCAGGCCTCCCTGTCCATCACTAACTCCTGGAGTTTACTCAGACTCATGTCCATTGAGTTGGTGATGCCATCCAACCATCTCATCCTCTGTTGCCCTCTTCTCCTCCTGCCTTCAATCTTTACCAGCATCAGGGTCTTTTCAAATGAGTCTGTTCTTTGCATCAGATGGCCAAAGTATTGGAGCTACAACTTCAGCATCAGTTCTTTCAATGATTATTCCAGATTGATTTCCTTTAGGAATGACTGGTTGGATCTCCTCTCAATCTAAGGGACTCTCAAGAGTCTTCTCCAACACCACAGTTCAAAAGCATCAGTTCTTCAGTGCTCAGCTTTCTTTATAGTCCAACTCTCACATCCATACATGACTACTGGAAAAGCCATAGCTTTGACTAGATGGACCTCTGTTGGCAAAGTAATGCTTATTCTCTGCTTATTCTAAAAGAGATCAGAATACAAGACCACCTGATCTGCCTCTTGAGAAATCTGTATACAGGTCAGGAAGCAACAGTTAGAACTGGACATGGAAAAACAGACTGGTTCCAAATAAGAAAAGGAGTACGTCAAGGCTGTATATTGTCACCCTGCTTGTTTAACTTATATGCAGAGTACATCGTGAGAAATGCTGGGCTGAATGAAGCACAAGCTGGAATCAAGATTGCCAGGAGAAGTATCAATAACCTCAGATACGCAGATGACACCACCCTTATGGCAGAAAGAGAAGAAGAACAAAAGAGCCTCTTGATGAAAGTGAAAGAGGAGAGTGAAAAGTTGGCTTAAAGCTCAACATTCAGAAAAGTAAGATCATGGCATCCAGTCCCATCACTTCATGGCAAATAGACGGGGAAGCAATGGAAACAGTGACAGATTTTATTTGGGGAGCTCCAAAATCACTGCAGATGGTGACTGCAGCCATGAAATTAAGACACTTGCTCCTTGGAAGAAAAGTTATGACCAACCTAGACAACAGAGATTGCACTTAGCAAAAGACTTTAATTTTCAGTTGCTTTTATAAATACAGACAAGATTTGAAGATAGAATAATATTTTTCAATTACTGGCATGTACACATTTTTAAACTAAATATTGTGGGAAAATCCAAATATTTATACAAGAATAGTGTGATAAACTCCTTTGTTTCTGACACCTACTGTCAATTCTCTCACCTCCTGATCATCTTAATTTATCCCCCACATTCCT
The DNA here is from genome assembly GCF_014754425.2 of Oryx dammah. NCBI lineage: Eukaryota > Metazoa > Chordata > Mammalia > Artiodactyla > Bovidae > Oryx > Oryx dammah. Next base: position 5,921,271 of record NW_024070204.1, read on the forward strand.
ATTTTACTCCTCCAAATCACACCATTTATGCATTTATGTTCCCCTTATATTACTGTCAACATGACTTTGAAGAAAATGTATCATTTCACCTATAAATGTCAGTGTATCTAAAATATATGGGCTGCCTTTCTTTGACATAACTGTAATATGATTATTATACTTAAAAATTACAGTTTCTTAACATCTTCAAGTACCTGCAGTCAATATTCAAAAGTCTAATTGTCTTATCAAAGTCACAAGTGTTCTTTGTATTTTTACAGCTTGTTTGAATTTGGATGCAATCCACACACTATAATCAACTGGTCAATCTCTTATGTCTCTTTTAATCAGTAGAGTTTTCTCTCTGCATCACTTTTTCCTTGGAATATATTTGGAGAAGATATAAGATCCACTTGTCCTTAGAGTCTTCCACAGATTGGGTTTTGTTATTTGCTTCCACAAGCTGCTATATGCATGTTGTGTTGTCCTCTGTATCTCCTTTCTATTCATAATCGGATCTAAGTGAGCTCAATCAGACTCAGTTTTTACGGTAAGACCGCTTCCTTGGTGGTTTTTCGGTTTTCCAGGAAAAGGCTCAGGGGGTCTGACTGTCTCTCTTCTTACGACACTGACTTCTGTTGCCTTCTGTTGAACTCATTGACTGAATTCACTAATCACTGGAATCATACAATGGCTGTATTCTGATGTCTTCATTTATTGACTGGAATGCTTCTATAGATAAAAACTTCTCTTCATCCACTATTTGGTCAGCCAGTGGTACAATTCATTTAGGAAAAAGCAAATAAGTGTTTGTTTCTTCTCCTTTATTACCTGTTTTCAAAATATGTTGATCACTAGCATCTTTCCACAGTTACTGGCTTCTACTAAAGAAAGACTTTATATAACTTTCCATTTGGATTGGCAAGCAGTGTCAAAAATCATAGCTCGATACATTTTTTTAATATAAATTTATTTATTTTAATTGGAGGCTAATTACTTTACAATATTGTATTGGTTTTGCCATACATCAACATGAAGCTGCCACAGGTATACACGTGTTCCCCATCTTGAACCCCCCTCCCACCTCCCTCCCCATACCATCCCTCTGGGTCATTCCAGTGCACCAGCCCCAAGCATCCAGTATCATGCATCGAACCTGGACTGGTGATTCGTTTCACATATGATAGTATACATGTTTCAATGCCATTCTCCCAAATCATCCCACCCTCGCCCTCTCCCACAGAGTCCATAATACTGTTCTATACATATATACACCTGTCTCAGCAAATGGACTAGCAATTTTTCTAAATGACATTATAAGTTAAGGGTGTATTTTAGAAAAATCTTTTAATTTTTTTACTTTACTAACTGGTTTTCCACTTGACATTATTGTTACAACAAGATGAATAGCACAGAACTTTATCAGATGTGGCCTCAGAAATTGCCTCCTCCATATGTCTCATTTGTTGTAAACTTAGGGAAATGAGGCCAACTGAAACCCAGCCACCTGCCCAGAATGGCCCCAACAATTGGTACAAGGCCTGGTTCCAGATTTCTTGTTTCCTATTCCAGGAATCTCTTCTGATCTCTAAGAGGATGGTTCTATCAAGAATTCTAGTTAAACTCATTAGTAAGTACAAGAAAACAAATCTCACTTTCACAGACTATCCTTGAATTTAAATAAGCCATCATTCAAAAGCTCATTCCAAGGCAGACATTTTGGAACTCAAAGCATTTTCCCAAAGTAACTCAAATTTCACTGTGACTAAAACCCAGGCTGCACTAATAAGCTGTTCTTAGTCATAATTTAACACAAGTACAGAGCTCTACATGTGAACCTCTGTGAACAATCGCCCTTTTATAGACACTGATGAGCATATGAAAACTTTCATTGCAAACACTCTTCACTGCCTGAGAACTTTCTATGTGCTTCTTTGTTTCATTTCCACAACAATACTGAAGGGTAGGTTAGGACCAGGCCCAAGAGAAATTTGACCTAGCCAAGAGAAATCTGAGGTCAAAATGAGGAGCTCAGAAAGGCACAGTAAGAGGTGGAGCTTGGCCTGGAGGCTGGGAGGCTAACAGCAGGATGATTGAGGGAGTTCTTTAGAAAAGAGTTGAGCGAGGGAGGCCGACCCTCAGAAGAAGGGCTGATTCAGCTGAGAAAAGTGTTCCCTGCTGTGGAATTGTACCAAGAAAGCAAATAAGGGCCCTGATCCTCACTTCACAAGGAAGCTAAGTATGTACCTGAGAGAGACGGTGGTAGACAGCTTCTCTGCCTTCTGTAACCACAGTCTGGAGTCATCCCCTCCCTCCAGTTACGGGCACATCATACTAACCCTCCACAAAGCAAGAGAATATGGCAGGAGTGACGGAAATCAGATTATGAGAAGCGCACGACTTCCCCTGGCTCTCGCTCAGATCATCCAGGCAGGAAGAAGCCAGCCGCCATGTTGTGGGAGTGGCCTTTTGGTGAAGAGCAGAAGGCTCCGTCCGCAGCCCTGGAGGGACTGAAGTTTGCCCACAGCCACGTGAGTGTTTTGGGAGAGAATTCTTGAGCCTCAGTCAGGTCTTGAGCTGACTGGATCCCTGGTTGATATCTTGACCTACAACCTCATGAGAGACCTAAGGACCAGAAATGCCCATTCAGCTTGAGTTCCTGATGCACAGAAATTTGGGTAATAAATGCTTACTGTTTAAAACTCTACGTATTGGGGTAATTTGTTAAACAACAGATAGCTAACTCAGTGTCATTCCTAAATCAATGAATATTTGTTTTTTATTGGTAGATTTCTATATATACACCCCGTCATTTATTGAGGAATGCTATTTTTATGTTATGTAAGATAACAGAGGCTTTTTTTCTTTTCTAGTTACTCTCTTTTGTCCCTGAAAAATAACAAAGCCAAACAAAGCATTTATTGGATTGGCCAAAATGTTTGTTAGGGTCTTTCATAACATCTTATGGAAAAGCTCAAATAAATGTTTTGGCCAACCCAATGTATGTGTATTTGCTGTTGTTTAGAAGCTAATTCATCTCCAACTCTTTTGCAGCCCCATGGACTTTAGCACACCAGGCTCCTCTGTCCATGAGATGTCCCAGACAAGAATACTGGAAGGGGTAGCATTTCTTTCTCCAGGAGATCTTCCCTACCCAGAGATTGAACCTGAGTCTCCTGCTTGTCAACCAGATTCTTTTACCTCTGAGCCACCTGGGAAGCCCCTTATATGTATGTTAGTGATTGTCAAGTGGGTGACACTTAGTTCCCAAGAAATACTTGGCAATGGCAATATCTGAAGACATTTTTGGAGCTTGCTACTGAAATTTAGTGGATAGAGGGCAGAGATGCTGATAAAGGATGGACACCCACACCAAAGAATTATCCAAGTGAAAATGTCAATAGTTGTTGAGAAATCTTAGTATATAACCACTGATGTATATCTATTCAGAAAACAATTATGTTTACAAAATTGAAGCTTTAAGATATCACATTGAAACCTTAAGAGACAAATATGTTTTCTACAAGTTTTTCATGTCTCCTCTTCCTATTAACATTTTTGTCAAACTGAAGTGAAATATTTTAATTATATAAAGGCAATTTTCTTTCCATTAAAATGAATAGCATGGGTTTTAATGTGTGAAACAGTGGGTAACGCAGTGGTATATTCAAATTGTTGATTGTTCCTGTTGTTATCAGGAGCACATAGATTGATATTTTGGAAAAGTAATTGTTTGACATTAAATTTGGAACGTCGCGGTTCACAAAACTCAACACGGACTGATGAAAATAAATGTGGGGATGACTCTAAAGAAGTTAATTGAGAACAGATATTTATAGAGGGCCTGCAAATGAGACACATTTATTATAGGCAAGTGGGTCCCATCACCCTCTCCTAAAGATGGATTACCCTCGAGGATCAGAGCTTAATGAAGATGACAAAGTCGAACATTTTTTTCACAACATTTGCAAGTGTGAAACAGATCAGTCACAAATACAAATGAACAACATTGCTGGGATGAGCCATGTAAAATCCACGGTCTAGAGTTCACTCCATTAGAAAGGCTTTCAGAAATCTAAACAAATAGTATATACGGAGAACAGCTTATCTTAGAAAAATAAGTTAAATCTAGTAGGACTGGTGATCCCAGAGGACTGGAGGCATCTCAGATCCAGGAGCTGAAGGTAGAGTTACTGAAAAACAATACTGCTCTCTGAGGTGCGGTTACCTAGAAATCATTCTGAACTTTTCCTCTGAAGCAACAGCAACATAACATGGTCTGTAACATCCTAAATTAGGACTTTGAAAAGAGCTGTGATGATTTATGGGCTTCCCTGGTGGCTCAGATAGTCAAGCTATGCCAGAGACTTGGGTTCGATTCCTGGGTTGGGAAGATCCCCTGGAGGAGGACAGGGCAACCCACTCCAGTATCTCTACCTGGAGAATCCCATGGACAGAGGAGCCTGACGGGCTGCAGTCCATGTGGTCACAAGGAGTCGGACATGACGAAAGTGACATAGCACACACACGTGTGGTAATTAACAACAACAAAAAATGATAGCACAGTGCAGTTGCTGAAATCTTTGAGTTAATGAATCACCGATCTGGGTTCAAGTCTTGACTCTGACACATCTAGCTGGTGAAATTAGGGTTAAATGAAGATTAAGTTAGATACAGCATATAAGCATGGCACTCAAGCAGAGAAGGAGTTCAAAATCTTATTAGCTGTTACCACGATGACCAAAAATCTGATATGGAATATCATAGCCATTCCTAATACAACATCCTTTCCACTGAAACAGACACCATCCATCAGACGGCTCACGGAAACGTGGCAATTCCTGGGTTCCATTTCTGGGTGTGACTGACGTCACCCACAGGGCAGGTGCAGGCCGTGACAAAGTACTGCCAGCCGTGGACGTTTGCTGGCAGCCACTGGGCCTCTTTGCTGAATGCAGGGTGATAACTCCATCAGCGGCCTCACATGCCACACACACAAGTCCATTCTCGCTCCTCCCCTCATAAGGCTTTTACAAGATGAAGCTTTCTGATTGTATAAACTTATACCTACACCTTTGGAATTTCTGATTGGATCTAAAAGGCACGTGCTTTACTGGAAGGGTCTGGTACAGATCATTTAAACTTCTCACCCCAATCATTTTCATCTTCACTGTTTAGGGACCAAACAGTAACATCAGTGAGCTTGGATTATTTGATCAATGATAAGATGTTTTCTGTAACAAAACTGTCTGGAAAATCTGAATTCAAATTGAAATCATTTCCACACCAGTGTTCTAGATTCTCTCCAGAAATAAGATGGATTTAGCAAAGAAGGAGGAGCTCTTAGATTTAAAACCTGCCTGCAGATATTTTACATGGGTTATTGACTTTCTTTTCTTTTCAGGCAAAGTGCTTTCATTTTAAAAACTTACATAGAAACCAACATTCTTCTACATGGCTTATTATTTTGTGTGTCATAAAACAAATCCATGTTCTAGCAACAGTGAATAATGGACAAACATTAAGGATGTTATCTCTGCCATTATTTTCCTCTTTGAAGCTCTATCAGAATACTGGGAGAAATAATTGAATAATAAATCCTGAGGAAATAGTAGAGATCTGTCCGTGATAGACTCAACATTAGCAGCATTGAGTGGAAAATAACCTCCCACTACAGGAAACAATTACTTTTCTATACAAAAGGAAGACCGTTAAAAAAAATTCAGCAAGGTTGGAAAATTTTACAAGATGTCTTAGAAAAATTTCATCATTCTTTCAGGGATTAAGTATAAAATACTGTAGGCATTTAGGCAACTTTTATGAAGTAAATGAGTTAGTCGTCTACGTCAATATTGATAGTGATGAACATTCCAGACATTTAATTTTCAGGGACGGATTTAATTTTAAGATTCTCTTTATCACACTTACTGCAGGCAACCCAATGAACAAAGCCTAATTAGGGTTAGTGCATATTTTCACAAGGATAGATTTTATATCTACAAAAAAAATGAATCTGACATCATTCAGTTCTGGGATTGGAGAAAATGGTGGAGCTGGATCTGAGGTGTGAATGCAAGGTGACTGGGCATCCAAGACATCAGATTTTCTCTGCCTTTGAGCTGAGGTTGTCCTGGGCCCTACCTCCCAGGTTTTCTGGTTTTTCTCACTTTAATTGTTTACTTTCTTGCCAACTCTGTGACTCACTCTAAAATACTTGCTGTAGATTGCTTAGACCAACTGGGAACAGATTGGAGAAGCACTCACAGCCTGGGAGCGGGTGGGAGTCTTGGAGTCCCCTTGATACTCAAGCACAGCACTCAAGCAAAAATCATGGGGGCTCATGCTAAAGAGGGGGTTTCCCTGAGAGCTCAGCTGGCAAAGAATCTGCCTGCAATGCAGGAGACCCTGGTTCGATTTCTGGGTCGGGAAGATCCCCCGGAGAAGGGAAAGACTACCCACTCCAGTATTCTTGGGCTTCCCCTATGATTCAGCTAGTAAAGAATCTGCAATGCAGGAGACCTGGGTTTGATCCCTGGGTTGGGAAGATCCCCTGGAAATGGGAAAGGCTACCCACTCCAGTATTCTGGCCTGGATATTTCCATGGACTGTATAGTCCATGGGATCACAAAGACTCGGGCATGACTGAGTGACTTTCACTTTCACACTTTCAGTGCTGAGGAAGCCTCAGAACTTCCTGCATGAGCTCGCGCTGTGTAGGGATTGTCATATAAATCAGTCCCATATGGCCCCTTGCCAGTGGCACTGTCTTGTTTCTTCACAGCAGGATATGACCATTGGCTTAAAGCTGGCACACATAAACTGCTTTCAGTAGAACCCAAATCCACAGACTTTTCGATCCTGCTTAATCTGCATATCCCATGAATCTACACCCAAATTCTGCCCACTGTATAAAAGACCCAGCCCACTACCGCCCCCCAGAGCAATCCGAGCCAGAGACCCCCCCACCCACCTCCAGGTCTGAGTAGCATCGTCTTGACTTGCACACTGTCTCCACCCCCTGCCCTCAGGACTCCCCTTGTCCTCTGTCTTCTCTGGCTGGGTCCCCTGCAGCTCTCTCTCAAGGTTCTCTGGCTAGAGAGCTAGAATCCTGTCCAGGGGCCACTTAGCAGACCATGTGGGGCTGTCATCTCATGGTCCTGTCTTTGCCTTGGTCAGTCCTGAAGTCCTTAAACTCACCACAGGGAGCAATAAAATATGTACCTAAGAAAGGAGCACAGACTGATCTGGAAAGATAGCACATCCATCAGAATCTTGCTGCTGGACCAAGGACTGACAATCAGAGAACAGGCAAGGAAGCAGAGGGATGCTGGTGTGGAAGGAGGGCGGTCCTGGAAGTGTATCCAGGGGAAGCCAGAGAGAGTTGATGACCCAGGACCAAGTATCAGCACCTCCACCCAACCTTGGCTCTGTGTTAACACTGCCCTACTACCCCAAGATTTAGACAGGACCCTGTGGAGGGCTGGAGAGGAGGCTGTGCAATGCCTGCTTGTCCACAATCAACTAAGATGAAGTCGTGGTCCCTCTAGTCAAAGCTATGGTTTTTCCAGTAGTCATGTACGGATGTAAGAGTTGGAGCATAAAGAAGGCTGACAGCCGAAGAATTGATGCTTTTCAATTGTGGTGCTGGAGAAGATTCTTGAGAATCTCTTGGGCTGCAAGGAGATCAAAGCAGTCAATCCTAAAGGAAATCATTCCTGAATATTCTGAATGCTGATGCTGAAGCTGAAGCTCCAGTACTTTGGCCACCTGATGTGAAGAGCGAGTTCATCAGAAAAGACCCTGATGCTGAGGACTGAAAGCAAAAGAAGGGGGTGGCAGAGGATGAGTTGGTTAGATAGCATCACCAACTCAATGGGCATGAATCTGAGCAAATGCTGGGAGATAGTGAAGGACAGGGGAGCCTGGTGTGCTGCAGTCCATGGGATTGCAAAGAGTTGGACACAACTTAGTGACTGAACAACAGCCACAACTGGTTGTGGTCACTGGTGGTAGAGGAGGCTCAAGACAGAAATAAATTCAGCTATAATTAAAGTACAGAGAAATGCTATGTTGTTTGCTCATCTGAGTTGCTGACCTGGTAAGATTTTACCTATTAGATCTGTTTTCTATTTTGATCTAACTAAATTAGAACTTTTTTGTCCTCTCCACATGCTGTAGATCAATTCATCAGTTTCCAACTGGCTTCAGTCTGTTGGGTCTGATAGACTGCTCCATATGGTTAACATTTTCTTATTTAGAGAAAAGTGTTTATAAAAAGTGCCAACAAAGATCCGTCTAGTTGAAGCTATGGTTTTCCAGTAGTCATATATGGATGTGAGAGTTGGACTATAAAGAAAGCTGAGCACCGAACTTTGGTATTGGAGAAGACTCTTGAGAGTCCCTTGAACTGCAAGGAGATCAAATCAGTCAGTCCTAAAGGAAATCAGTTTTGAATATTCATTAGCTGGACTGATGCTGAAGCCGAAACTCCAGTACTTTGGCCTCCTGATCCTGAAGAACTGACTCATTGGAAAATAACCTGATGCTGGGAAAGATTGAAGGCAGGAGGAGAAGAGGATAAGAGGATGAGATGGTTGGATGGCATCACTGATTCGACGGACGTGAGTTTGAGCAAACTCCGGGAGTTGGTGATGGACAGGGAGGCCTGGCGTGCAGCATCAGTCCATGGAGTCGCAAAGAGTCAGACACGACTGAGTGACTGAATTGAACTGAACTGAAAAAAAAAAAAATCAAAGCCATAATTTTTAAAAGCTGACACTATTGAGTTAATCTACTGAAGTTTTCTCAAAATATTTACTGGTATTTTTAACAGATGATAAATACAAACAGCACCAGAGGTGAGTTTATCATGAAGCTAATGGAGTTTTAGTTACGTAGCTACCACTTACAAAGACCTTTCCAAAGGCCATGGATGGGCCCTAGGAATTTCATATTAATAATGTCATGGTCTTTATCTTAAGGGAAAAAACTCAACCCTCAAGCTTGAATATTCCCCCAAATAGCATATTTTAACTGAAGTTAAGATGCTACAAGGCAAAGCTTTGATTCTGCATCACGTAAAACTGACTCCAGAAGAAATGGTTTTCTTTGTAGCCATTTCTGTGTCTGGTGTCCAGGAGGCTCAGGAGGTTTGGATTGTAAGACCACACTCGACTTTCAGGACCCAGACACCAAATGGCATGCACAATTCTTTAGGCTCAGATAAAGCAATGGCTGGAAATCCATACCCTATTTGGTGAGTCAGCATACCTACATGGGCTCATTTGAGGTAACATATTAGTTGTCTATGCTGTAGGATGGTCTTTCAAACTCTACTAAAAATTTAGGTGAATGTGGACAATTACTTCCCTGATGGCTCAGTGGTAAAGAATCTGCCTGCAATGCAGGAGACCCAGGAAATTCTGGTTCAGTCCCTGGATTGGGAAGATCCCCTGCAGGAGGAAATAACAACCCACTCCAATGGGTTGAAAAAAATGCCATGGCAAGAGGAAGAAGAGCCTGTCGGGTTACAGGGCTACAGCCCATGGGGTCACAAAGGGTCAGACACTACTGAGCAACTAAGTACACAGGCATAGGCAATCACTTAACCTTCCAGTCTCAATTTTTCATGTATGACATGGAGATGATAGGTCTCCACATCATAAGGATACAGTGTGGAAGAAAGGGGGAAATATACATGCATAGCCTAGAACCTGTCTCACAATAAATATGTCCAGCTCACATACCCCTGACTCTTACTTGTGTATTGAATGAGGGTGTGGATAGAGACAAAAAGTGACAACTAATTATTTGACATTATATGCAAGCCCCCAGCTGAAGACATTATGATAGGTTGATCTCCAATTACCAAAATCTTCATTGCCAAATGCCCATCAAATGATGAACGAATAAGCAGGTGGTGGTACTACCATATAGTGGAATATGATCCAGTGATAAAAAGGAATAACTTTCTAACACATGCAACCACATGGATGCATCACAAACACATTCCCTTAGGTCAAAGAAGCCACATTCAGAAGACTACACACTGTAGGATTCATTTGTATGACCTGCTGGAAAAGGCAAAACTACAGAGGGAGAAAAATCACCCCATGGCTGACTACAGTGGGCCCAAGAGACTTTTGGAGGGTGATAAAAACCCTTCTACCTCTTGATTACAGCAGTGGTAACTTGATTGTAAGTTTCATCCAAAATGTATGGAATGGTACACTTCCAGGAGTGAATTTTACTCTATGTGCATACTGGGTATGATGATGCAAAATATACCTCAATGAATCTGATCCAAGCAAACAAAAGGAAACATTCCTTTGCACTGCAGACATGGCCAGAGGCTGCTCAGAGCTCTGTTATCAGCAGCACTCCTGGGTCCTGCCACCTCCCTGCCTGCAAGACCTGCTTAGGGACCACCAACATCAACACCACTGCCCTTGCTTTTGTGGGATGGGGTTTCAGAGAAGGTCATCCATGTGTTGTCATATTCCCAGTGGAAACTTGGGCTGGTGAGTGTGTACAAGCTTGCCTCCCATTCAGCACATGCTGCCCCCCTTACCAAGAGCTTCCAGACCACCTCGTAAAATACTCTTCAGGAGAGACCCCTTCACTCTACCATAAGCCACACTGGAAGGGAAACATTCATTTCTTGAATGAATGTCTAGCTGGAGGCATAAAGTCTACATTCACATACTTCCTAAAATAAAAGATTATATGAGCTACACTCTCCTAAGCACCAGACAGCGGCAAGGAGACCACCTGATGAGGCACCACTGAGTCTGAATGGGGTATTCCCCAACTAACTAGCTGTTGATTAGCGATAAGTGTTGAGTGGGTCTGACTCAAATAGTGCATGAATCTCCAAATCGCATCGGAAAGAGGGTGCTTTTGATTCTAAGAAAGATTAAAGTGAAGTCATACTCTAAGGTAAACCATGAACTTGGGGAGCTGATGATGTGTTAATGTAGATCCATCCTTGGTTTAAAAAAAAAAAAAAGTACCAATCTGCTGAAGGATACTAATAATGGGGGAGGGCTTACACATGTAAGGGTGTAGAGGAAATCTCTGTTAACGCCTTCTTAATTTTGTTGTAAACCTAAAACATCTCTAAAGAAGTCTTAAGGAAAAAAGAAAAAGGAGGTAGTGATCCAAGCGGGGCTTCCGTAGTGGCTCAGTGTTAAAAAATGCACTTTCCAATATAGGAGATACAGGTTCAATCCCTGGGTCAGGAAGATCCCCTGGAGGAGGAAATGACAACCCCCTCAGCCTTCTTGCCTGGAAAACCCCATGGACAGAGCAGCCTGGTAGGCTGCCATCCATGGGGTCACAAAACAGTGGGACAGGACTTAGCAGCTAAACAACAAAGTGATCGGAGGATCTGAATGAACTCATTTCTGCTCTACCTCCTGTCCACTCACAGTCAGATTTTAGCTATCTGCAGGAGCCCCTGTCTGGTCTGTATTTATGTCTAAAGTCTTAGAGGGTGTAGAACCTCTAAGGAGAGCCTCAGACCTGTATACTTAGGCAGCGCTTCTCAAGGACTGATCCTACTGAACTGACGTCATATGAATGGAGCGAAAACACACTTCAGCAAAAGAGAGAGGAAGCCGTTTGCAAAACTTGACTTCACCTGTTTAGCAGAGCTGTGGATGAAACTGCCACAGTTCCATGGTGGGTGGCAATCATAATAACATCAAACACCTGAAACGCAGCAGGTGCTGTAAGGCTACGGATGAACGTTCTTCTTTTGGACTCCAGGTGCAAGAATTGGATTAACCATAATTTTCGCCTCATAACACACCCTCATCATTAGCTATGCATGATTGGCTTTATTTTTTATCTCTTTAGTCATTTTAACACTGCCATAGACACCCACAATTCCGCCTCCCCAAAGACCTCAACAATGACTTCCATCTAACATCCACAGACCCCCAGAGTCACCCATCCAGAACAGCCACACCCTGAATCCTGTGTTTGGTCTTCTTATTACCTTTTAATAGCTTTACTGCAATTTTATGTATCATTAACATTTATATTAATATTAAAGCTATTTTTGTCTTATAAAACGGGCTTCCCTGGTGGCTCAGATGGTAAAGAATCTGCTTGCAATGCAGGAGACCTGGATTCGATCCCTGGGTCAGGAATATTCCCCTGGAGAAGGACTGTCTTTGCCTTATATAAAAGGTATGTTTTATGTAAACTTTTAGTACTAACTTTTTTAAACTTCATACCACACAGCTTGCATCCTTTGAAACTGTGTTCGATGGTAGTTCATCCCTCTTGTCTGCTGTCACGGGTTCCACTTTGGATGGCAGATTTGCCTATTCTTTGGTTGACGTCTCCAGTCTTTGTTGAACAGTTCTGTCTGTGCTCCCTTTGTCCACACGTCAGGTGTCCTCCTGGTCAAGGGAAATGAGTGCGCTGGAATATTGAGTATGTGGATGATTCGTTTAGCAAGAATGCCGTGCTGTTTTCCAAAATACCTGCACCACTGTAGACGCTACACTCTCAGTGGGTAAGAAGTCCTACAGACCTACATTCCCTTCAGCACTTGGTATTTTCAGATTTTGTAAATTACTGCCATCCAAACGGTTGAAAAATGGTGTCCCAGCGTGGTCTTGAATTGCGTCTTCCTGGTCACCTGTGATGTTTAGCATCTGTTTCTTCCTGTCAGTTGCAGTCTCTCTGACTTTCTCTCTGCTTTCTATATTTTTGGCATGATTGCTTTGTCAGTTGTATTGTACACATTTTCTCTCCCAGTGTGTAATTTGTATTTCCCTTTTCCTTAACATGCTTTCTCATTATAAAACCTTATTAATTTCAACACTGTCAATTCATGTTATATTTACTCAGCACATGACCCCAGAGAACAGATAAGACAGCTCTTATTTTTAAAAAAAAAGAGAGAGAGACAGCCTTGAAGAATTAATTAAGCTGCCCAGGGTCACAAAGTCAGGTCATTCAGGAGCTAAGTTTTACATTCAAGTCTTATTCCATTGCCAATTCTCTTTTTACTACAAGACCAGTTTTCTCGAACTTGATGGAGGTAGGTTTTTTTTCATCCAAGGGATGAATAGTTTTAAAGGCATATTTAAAAAGCAAAGACTTTTCAAATGGCTACATGTAACAAATCTTAGAGCTTTACAGGTGAAAAGAGCTTGTTATTTTGTGCCAAGTCAGTTGTGTCCATCTCTTTGGGACCCCATGGACAGTATAACCCACTAGGCTCCTCCATCCATGGGATTTTCCAGGCAGGAATATTGGAATGGGTTGTCATTTCCTCCTCCAGGGGATCTTCCTGACCCAGGTATTGAACCCCAATCTCCTGCATTGGCAAGAGGGTTCTTTACCATTAGTGCCACCTAGGAAGCTTGTTGCTTTAGTACTTCACAAAGTTAACAAACAAAAAGGCTGGGACTTATAGAGGTGAATGGCTCTCCTAAGACCATTCAGCTAATTAGATTATTCAGTACCATAACTAGAAGCCCGGTGCCCTCACCCCCAATGCAGCTCTGCCTCTCCCTCTGTTTCCCTATATATGAGGGGATTTGTGCAAGCCCTACATACTCACCTTCGCTATATGCTTTGCAATTGATCTCCACGAAAAAACATATTACACAATAATTTCTATAGCACTGCTTCAGCTAGCTGCAATCACCATACTTAATGAGACTCAGGTGTGGAAAAGTGACCCCTCCCATAAGCACTCTGACTTTTTAAAGTGAGAACCTGCATTTTATCAAAAGGGCTTTCATGATCCCTGATTTGGGCAGCCCTTGTAGTGAGAAGAATTGAATTGACCATGACTGTATTTATGAAGCATATCCTACTAACAGGCCCCATATTACAACTTCTAGCCAAAGACCCCAGCCTTGCTAAACCAGCCTGTTGTAATGTGCAAAGATCCTAAAGTCACGATATTGACAGGAGTATTTCCCTATATGGGGTCCTGCTGGGTTTGCACCAAACCTTCTGAAGAAAGCTGGGTGGCTTCATCCCGATCAAGCTTTCACGGAAAAGCCTGGAGATTTCTATCCCCACTTAACTGTGACGCTAGCTACTTACATGTCATCAGAGGTGCAAGAATTCACATGGCCGAGTCCCTGTAACCAAGTCTGTGCTTCTCTTGATCTGCCTTCTTTGCACAAAGAAATATGTGTGTATAACTGGAATAAAGTATCTCTCAGTCTTTTGGAGTTCATTTCTTTGCCCTAGTTAGGGTCTAGTTGCTGACAACATCATCCAGCCCAGTAGGTTTCCATAAAAAGGAACCTAATACAGGAAAGGATATGTTCACAAACCATCAAGGAAGGCTGGGGAAGCAGGCTCTAGTGACTCTGCTAGGAACAAAGCCCTGTCCCCAGACTCTTCTCCTCTGTAGTAAATCAGGGAGTTGTTCGCAGTACTGCTGACTGCAGAACTGCTGGCGGCAGAGCTGCAGGGTTGTTGCCAACATCAGAGGAGCCCTGTCGTTGCTGCTGAGGCATCAGGCAGACGTTGGAGGCGCCTCCTGAATCCGGAAGCTGCGGCCATGTTTTCAGACTACATGCCCGCCATTTCTGTCACCATCTGACACCAACCAGTGGGGGCCTAGTGCCTTGCCTTCCTTCATGTAACTCGGGTCTCATTCAGAGTCTCCCAAGAGGGCATTGAATGGCAGAACTAGGAACCAAGAAGCCAAGGAAGCAGAATTATTGGTTGAAATTCCACCCTCTGGATTCCTGTTGTTCAGTCACTAAGCTGTGTGTCCAGCTCTTTGTGACCCATGGACTGCAGCACGCCAGGCTCCTCTGTCCTCCACTATCTCCTGGAGTTTACTCAAATTCATGTCCATTGAGTTGGTGATGTCATCCAACCATCTCATGCTCTGTTGTCCCTTCTTCTCCCACCTTCAATCTTTCCCAGCAGCAACGTCTTTTCCAGAGTCAGCTCTTCACATCAGGTAGCCAAAGGACTAGAGTTGCAGCTTCAGCATCAGTCGTTCAATGAATATTCAGGGTCAATTTCCTTTAGGATTGACTGGTTTGATCTCCTTGCTGTCCAGGGAACTCTCAAGAGTCTTCTCCAGCACCACAGTTAGAAGGCATCAGTTCTTTGGCACTCAGCCTTCTTTATGGTCCAACACATCTGTACATGACTACTAGAAAAATCATAGCCTTGGTTTTATGGACCTTTGTCGGCAAAGTGATATCTCTGCTTTATAATACTCTGTTGAGGTTTGTCATGGCTTTCCTCCCAAGGAGCAAGCATCTTTTAACATAATGGCTGTAATCACTGTCTGCAGTGATTTTGGAGCCCAAGAAAATAAAATCTGCAGTGTTTCCACTTTTTCCCCTCATCTGTTTGCCATGTAGTGATGAGACCAGATGCCATGATCTTAGTTTTTTGAATGTTGAGTTTTGAGCCAGCTTTTGCACCCTCTTCTTTCACCCTCATCAAGAGGCTCTTTATTTCCTCTTCACTTTCCATCATTAGAGTTGAAAACCCATCTGAGGGCCCACCATAGCAGGGAAGCACATCCTTGAAAACACCCCTGGTGTATCAGATGTTACCTTTCCTTTTCTCTCAGGGAAAGTGGTCCAAGGGGCTGAAGGCATAAACATGACTTCTGACTGGTTGGCAGTCACCTCTCCTGAAGGCATCCTGCTCATGCAAATTGAGAGTTAGCAAAAATTCCTCCAAATTACTATATTGGTAAAATTTAGAATTCAGCGAAAAAATGAATTCATAAAGGGAAGTCTCTAATTTATTGACTTTTACTATATTTTCACAGCAGAAAGCACCCTCGTTTGCTAGATGTGTATTTTTTTTTACATATTGCCCATAAACATAAAAGCTATAACCATATGATTTGTTTTTCTTCCAGTTTTCCAGAGTAGAAAATGTTTTCTACTCTTATTCTTCCTAAATACTTTCTTTATTCTTTCTTCAATTGGCCTTTCAAAAACTTTAAAGTATCCTTACATGGCTAATTGGTGAGGAAGCTGCCTGCCAATGCAGGAGACAGAAGAGACGCACATTCAATCCCTGGGATGGTAGAAAGATCCCATGGAGTAGAAAACGGCAACCTACTCCAGTATTCTTGCCTGGAAAATTCCATAAGCAGAGGAGCCTGACAGGCTAAAATCCATAGGGCCACAAAGAGTCTTAGTGCACACACACACACACACTCACACACTCACACACCAGTCTTACCATACAAATATTCTAGTTATTTTGATATAGAAAGTGTTTTACCTCCATACTCTGGCAAGTTAGGCATTTAGTTTGAATCTCAGAATTGAGGACGGTTCAGTTTGTCCCCTCTGAAACCAGAAAGCAGCATCAGCATTGCCTTTCCTTTAATGGCAGGAACAGAGGCACTTTGTTAAATATTCAATATTTGAAGGCATCTTTCTTCATTTCCACAAAGGTCACAGTGGCATGTGCACGCTCTCTGTTAGGCTGAAGTGTTCCAAGAAGCTTTGCAGTGTTCTCCGTGGGCCTCCGCCTTGAACTCGGGCTGCCCTGGAATGCTGATGGAGAAAAGACATCTTCAGATGATTGTTCCGATGCGTCTCGCCGGCCTCGTTATGAAGCATAATGTGTGCTTATCTCCAAAGTTATGCTTGGTTTCACAGGGGCTTTATCATAATGTTTCCTCCAAAGATAGACAGAGGACAGAGCCACAGCACACGTATTGTGGCTCCTGTTTCGGGAGGCGTCTCTGCCTTCCGGGCTCCACCGCAAAGACGGACCAAGCCATGGCAGCCCAGGGGAAGCACGCCTGGGAAACTGGAACTTGGACCTGCAGAATTCTTTCTTTCTTTTTTTTTTTTTAAATTGGAGGATAATTGCTTTACAATGTTGTGTTGGTTTCTGCCATACAGCAACGTGAATCAGCCTTAATTATGCATATATCCCCTCCTTCTTAAGCCTCCCTTGCTTCCCCCATCCCACCCCTCTAGGTCATCACAGAGCCCCACACTGAGCTCCCCGTGTGATACAGCAGCTTCCTGTCAGCTATCTAGGTTACACGTGGCAGTGTATGTATGGGCTTCCCAGGTGGCTCAGCTGGTAAAGAATCTGCCTGCAACACAGGAGACCCTGGTTTGATTTCTGGGTTGGGAAGATCCCCTGGAGGAGGGCATGGCAACCCACTCCAGTATTCTTGCCTAGAGAATCCCCATGGATAGAGGAGCCTGGGGGGCTCCAGTCCATGTGGTCACAAAGAGTCAGACACAACAGAGGCACAGCAGAGCACAGCACTTTCTAAATGTGTCAGGGCTACAGTCTCAATTCATCCCACCCTCCCCTTCCCCTGCGGTGTGCTCCCTGCCTTCATGTCTCTTTCTTGCCCTACAAATAATAGGCTCATTGGTACTATTATTCTAGATTCTGTATACATAAGTTAATACAGGATATTTCTTTTTCTCCAATTTTATAGGACTCGGTGTGAATTACCCTCAACTGATGGACATGAGTCTGAGTGAACTCCGGGAGTTGGTGATGGACAGGGAGGCCTGGTGTGCTGTGATTCATGGGTCGCAAAGAGTTGGACATGACTGAGCGACTGAACTGAGGGGAAAAAAAAAAAACACCACTGATTTGTGTTCATATAAGACTAAATTTATAAAATACAGGGTTCAAACAAAGCTTTATGAGTCAATTTATATTTTATTAACTCTACATCATCTCCAGTCTATGCCTTTCTTTCGTCCCTGCCCTCTGTTTCTCTTCACCATATTTTACTTTGTGATTCATGTTATTTTACATCAGCGACTGAGTTCACCTCCCAGCATCCTTGGAAGAAGAAGGCAACCTGTACAAGCATATTCAAAGTGACCGTCACCCCCCGGATTCACCTGGATAAATGCAGACACCTGCCATCGAGAGCCCTGCTCGGCAAAACTGAATTTGTGTGTTTCAGCTTGTTTTCTCGGGTGAGTTGTTTGCTTGCTTTTCTCTTCCTACCTGCAGACGTCTTCGAGGTAGTGGCATGTGCTTTTTCTCAATGAGAATCTAGCAGGACCCAGTGCTTCATGGACTCAAAGCTCTTAATGGAACGCTGCATAACTGCACAGTGAGGGGTGGGAAGTGTCCACCCTGGAGTGTGGAACTGGTTGCAGCTGGATGGGGTGGGACATGGCTGGCCCTCACTGCTCTATGGAAGAACTCAGCTTTATCCCCAGGCTGGAGCTTTCAGGTCTTTTTAGAAAAGTCTTTCTAGATATGAAGTTGCATCAGCTGTAGATTCAGATTCCAGCTCCTGACTTAGCAAGTCTCTTGCCAGAAAAGACACTTTTCGCTCTCAACATGGATGAAGTTATCTTTGGAAGGGTCTCAATGGCCCAGTTGGACATTCGCCCCTTGGGACGATTCATCCTTGTCAATGGGCTGGGTTATAAGACTGGCCAGCCTGCACCACAGACCTTCTTGAGGCCCTGGGATCAGAGCACGACAAACCATCCTTCCACAGGACCCCCAGCAGCTAGGAAACAGGGAGGTCCTCCAGGAAAACAGAGTTGGGGGACAGACAGACCTCAGATGCAACCACATTCCTCATGCCAGAACACCACACTCTCTGGGGTCTGAAATTGCTCTTCTCCAGAGCCCCTGACCTGAGCTGCCTGTTCCCATCAGATCAGCCTTTTGGCCTAGCTTCATCCTCAGTGGAGCTCCTTCCCATCCCATCAACCTCCACGGCATGCTTCTGCTCATCTGTCCCCCTGCTCAGCTATGACACCCTAGTACCCAACCAGCTCTCACCTGGACCCAAGGACCTAGTCAAAATGCATCCCTGGGAAGACAACTTGAGTAAGTTCAGTTCAGTTCAGTCACTCAGCCATGTCCGACTCTTTGCCACCCCATGGACTGCAGCACGCCAGGCTTCCCTGTCCATCACCAACTCCAGGAGTTTGCTCAAACTCAGGTCCATAGAGTCAGTGATGCCATTCAACCATCTAATACTCTGTCATCCCCTTCTCCTCCTGCCTTCTATCTTTCCCAGCATCAGGGTCTTTTCCAGTGAGTCAGTTCTTCATATTAGGTGGCCAAAGGGTTGGAGCTTCAGCTTCAGCATCAGTCCTTCCAGTGAATTTCAGGGTTGATTTCTTTTAGGACTGACTGGTTGGGACTCTCAAGAGTCTTCTCCACAATTCAAAAGCATCAATTCTTCAGCGCTCAGCCTTCTAGTTGAGTGGATGTCTATTTAGCTGTCACATCCATACATGACTACTGCAAAAACCATAGCTTTAACTATAATAATTATGTTTTTAATTGTTAATTTTTTAGGTTCTACTTTGTACTGCTGCTGCTGAGTCGCTTCAGTTGTGTCCAACTCTTTGCAACCCCATAGTCTGCAGCCTGCCAGGCTCCTCTATCCATGGGGTTCTCCAGGCAAAAATACTGGAGTGGATTGTCATGCCCTCCTCCAGGGGCTAGTCTCCCCCACCCACAGGGAGGAATCTGCGTCTCTTACATCTCCTGCAATGGTATGATGTTCTTTATCACTAGTGTCATCTGTGAAGACCCTACTTGGTACTGAAGCTGAGCAAAGCAAGACACTAGTACTTTGGTATGTAAAATTATAGGTGGAAGTAGCGAATGAGGTAAGCAGGAAGAAATCCTGCAAATCCACACTGGTACAGTGGTCCAACTCCATGCAAAGGAGCTTGCTGAAGGTGGAGTTGTCCTTGGCCATGAAGTCAGGGGAGGACTCAGAAGGACTGCTAATGGCCTTGAGCAAATCTGCTGCTTCTTGGAGAAGCAAAAACACCATTCATCTTAGCTTCTCCCCCACGGGGCACTTGTGAGCTTGCTAGCTCCTCACAATGAGTGACTGCTTTGGGGTAGGGATGCTGGGGCTTCCCTGGTGGTTCAGATGGTGAAGATTCCACCTGCAATGCAGAAGACCCAGGTTCAGTCTCTGGGTCAGGAAGATCCCATGGAGAAGGGAAGGGCAACCCACTGCAGCATTCCTGCCTGGGAGAGCCCATGGACAGAGGAGCCAGTTGGGCTGCAGTCCATGTAGGCGCAAAGAGTCAGACACGACAGAGTGACTAACACTTTCACTTTCAGTAGCTTTGGATCCAACCATGAAAGTGCTTTGAGAACATCCTGTGTGTGTGATTCTTGCTTGTCCTGAAGGAAAAAGCCAGGTGAACTTCCTTGTCTTCCTGAAGTTCACGGGCTGGCAGATGGCCATGGGTCTTAAAAGACAGAAAGGATTGAGGGTGTGTGGCAAGATGAATAACGGCCCCAAAAGAGATCCAGCTCCTAATTTCTGGATCCCATGCATGCTGCCTTAATGGAAAAGTGGACACTGCAGGTACGATTAAGGATCTGATGTAAGAAGACTATCCTGGGCTCTCAAGTGAGCCTGGAATACTATCCCAAGCGTCTTTGTGAAGGGAAGCTGGAACGAGAGCCGATTACAGAAGAGAAACCGGTGAAGTGGTGACACGAGGAGCAGGGGAAGAAAGACACGTGATACGAGAGGTGTAGGGTCATAAGCCCCGGAAAGAGCGTGACCTTTGTAAGACAGAAAACACCAGGGATGGAGCCTCGCCTCCAGAAGGAATCAGACAACTGACACGCTCACTTTCGCCCTGTAAGTTTCACCACGCACTTCTGACCTCCATAACTTTAAGGACATAAATATGTATTGTTTCAAGTCGCCAACCTTAAGGTAACGTGTTACAACCGCCATAGGAAGCTAGTCCAGGGGGGCCATGTAAAAGGCAGCCCTGTCCCCGGGGTGGGGAGAGGTCAGAAAGCTCTACCAGGGAATGCACTTCAATTCCTGACAAGGTTGTGATGGGCAGACAAGCAATCTGCATTTAAAAATCTGTCCTCGGGCTTCCCTGGTGGCTGGGTGGTAAAGAATCTGCCTTCCAGTGCAGGAGACACAGGTTCAATTTCAGGTCTGGGAAGATCGTCCCGCGTGCCCCAGAGCAGCTAAGCCCGTGCACCACAATTATTGAGCTTGCTCTCTAGAGCCCGGGAGCCACAGCGATTGAGCCCCTATGCCACAACGGAAGCACACACGCCCTAGAGCCTGTGCTCCGCAGCAAGGGATGTCTCTGCTGCAAGAAGCCCACAGCCACAGGTAGGGAGTGACCTCCACTCGCCACAACTAGAGAAGAGCTGCAGAGCATCAAAGTGCCAGCACAGCCAAAACTCATAAAGAAATGCAATTATAGATATGTATATATGAAGAATCTGTCTTTATATAATATATATTGGAGGAAGAAATGGCAACCCACTCTAGTATTCTTGCCTAGAGAACCCCCATGGACAGAGGAGCCAGGAGGGTTACAGTCCATGGGGTTGTACAGAGTCGGGCATGACTGAGCGACTAACACTTACTTAGTTTGTAGGATCTAAGCCAGATCGGAGCCTTCTCTAAACAATGACATCTACTCTTTCATCTTACAGAGTCAACACTGGGGACGACTTCTGTTATTTACTGAGCTAAGCATTTCACACGTGCTCCATTGTTCGGGACCCCTTTTCACCACTCTGTGAGCAGGCCTTATAATCATGCAGTTCTCAATAAGGAGACCGAGGCTGTCAGTGGGCCCGGAACTTCCCAATGTCACACGGTTTAACGGATGCTATCTAGCGCTGTCCAGACTCTCTCTGGCAGTGAGGAGGGCAGTGAGCTCCTGGGCTCAGTGCCAGGCAGACAGCCGTCCATCCTCAGTCTTCCTGGGTGACTGCCTGGGCCAAAATATTGCCTCCTTCCAAAGGCAGCCACATCCCACAAGAGATCAACACGGGGGCATAAAGGCACGGCTCCCCTTCCCCAGTATGGGACACCTTGAAGAATTACCCCCACCTTGGAGCATCCTAGAAGGTCTGCCAAGGACCTCGTCAGCTTCTGGCTCTGTCCAGCCCTTCTGCCTCCTTTCCCTCCCATGGATGTCAGCCGCCCCCTCCAACCACCATGCCAAAGTCCCTAAGAAATGTCCCAATGCACTAATCTCCATCTCCAAGTCCACATCCGAGAACCAGCCTGCAATACCCAGCCCATACATGTTCCGTGTGAGAATAATGGATCTGTACCCTTCCCACTTCAATCCAGTGTTCCCTGGTGACACACACGCTTGTAAGATAGCATCTCCATCTTCTCCACGGAGCAGGGAGAGGGGTGCAGGTGACCGAATCTCTGCCAGAGGAGAAATCTGCAAACCAAAGCCACCTCAGAAGATGGATAATGCGCCTCCCCACTCCCTTCTCCGCTGATGACAGTCTGTGGCTCAGAGCCTGGCTCGACAGCTCACACTCACGTGATGCTGAGTAGATAGCACACGGTGTCGGGAGAGGAACGCGCCTCTCTCTCAGGAACCACTCTATTTGCCTGCTGGGGAAGGAATGAAGGAGGCGGCCACGGCTCAGTTACTATTGGCAGCAAATGAACCCAAGAATTATCCATCAGGAGAGAGTGGCTTCTTGGAGCTGACAGCACTTTTTTTTTTTTTTTTTTTTTTTTTAGGAGCTGGAAAATGGCTCTGAAGCGATTTGCATGTCACTTCTAATTCTAGACTTGTTCAGCGGTGTAACTCTGGTGCACGGAAAGACTGCTTTCAAGGATATAAAACCTTCACCCTGTACTTATCAGACATGATCGATGATTAGTGATTCATGACATTATTCCCCAAAGAGCTGTGGCAGGTTTTTCTTTTATCCTGTGGAAGATGATCGGCTCTTGAAGAACCAGAAGGAGCTTCTTACAAAACCATCTCAACCTGGGTGACTGTCCCACTGTGTACAGGAGAGGTGCACAATCAAGACATCTCCCCCTTGGCTTAGACAGAGGAGACAAACTACGTCATACATTTCCTAAGTACTAGAGGGCCTGCATCTTATCTCACTGGCAGGCTAAGGCATGCTTTACATTTTTAGATGGAGTTTAATATGTTCTTGTTATTAAGCAATAGGCAGGATCTGCTTGGCAATCTTCTCTAAATTCATTTTCCTGAAATACTTTTAAAGATACTCGAAATCCAAAAACGAGATGAAAAACCTGCCAGTAGTGATAATGCAGACGGAGAGTCTAATGGCCACATTTGGGGCATGTCACGTGAATTTCAAGGGTTCATGTCTCTGCAGACCCAGTCCTCACTCCATGACTCAGAGATGCTTAGAAAAGCTTAAAGCCAATTCTGGCCCCACCTCTATAGCCACCGGTGCAGGGCACCAAAGTGGACAACCTGGCAGAGAGTGAGGAAGAGTAACCCAGAGTCAAGGGCAGTGGGCAGGTGTGGTGACAAGTATGGTACTAGTGAGATGACCAGACACTCAGCCTAGGAGAGACACTCACCGCCTTGGCCACAAGAATCGGGAGGCGGGTGATAGTTCTGAGTTGGGAACTCGAGTGTCTCACATAGACAGAAAGTAGGGCCCTATGATCCCTGATGTTAGCAAATAACTAAGTCTTGCCTGCAGAATTAAGTGTTATTGTTCAGTTGCCAACTTACGTCCAACTCTTGGCAACCCCATGGACTGCAGCATGCCAGGTTTCCCTGTCCTTCACCATCTCCCAAAGTTTGCCCAAATTCTTGTCCGTTGAGTCAGTGATGCCATCCAACCATCTCATCCTCTGTCATTGCCTTCGCCTCCTGCCTGCAATCTTTCACAGCATCAGGGTCTTTTCAAATGAGTTGGCTCTTCATATCAGGTGGCCAATGTATTGGAGCTTCAGCTTCAGCATCAGACCTTCCAATGAATATTCAAGGTTGATTTTCTTTATGATTGACTGGTTTGCTCTCCTTGCAGTCCAAGGGACTCTCAAGAGTCTTCTCCAACAATGGAGTTCAAAAGCATCAATTCTTTGGCACTCAGCCTTCTTTATGGTCCAACTCTCACATCAGTACATGACTACTGGAAAAAAACATAGCTTTGACTATATGGACCTTTGCTGGCAAAGTGATGTCTCTGCTTTTTAATACACTGTTGAGGTTTGTCACAACTTTGCTTCCAAGGAGCAAGCATAAGGCCCATGAAAAAGTGCCCCATGGAAAAACCTCCTCTTGAAAGTGGCACACTGCAGTATCCAGAAGAAGATCTAAAGTAACACGAGATTCAACATTATGTGCATCACGTTCTTTATAGAACTCAAGCTTCTTGTGGGAACATCTATCTCCATCTCCTACGCTGGGGAGTCTCGGGGACCAGTGCAGAGCCTGGCTTATGGAGAAGCTCAGTAAGATAGCAAGCGAAACATAATTTCATCAGGCAGAACATAAAAATGGTAAAGATAAACTGCAGTGTTTCATATTACCTCCTGCCACTTGGAAAACACCAGTTGGGAGATCAGAATACAATATGAAATATAGGAATAGCCCTGGTGGGAAAGGGGCTTCAAATACTCATCCATTAATTGTACTGTATGCATGAAGCGAACGTCACTCAGTCATGTCTGACTCTTTGTGACCCCAAGGATTGTGTAGTCCGTGGGATTCTCCAGGCCAGAATACTGAAGTGGGTAGCTGTTCCCTTCTCCAGGGGATCATCCTAACCGAGGGATCGAACCCAGGTCTCCTGCATGGCAGGCAGATTCTTTACCAGCTGAGCCACAGGGGAAGCCCGTCATATGTATGATACATTTATAATTGACATACATCTCTGATTGACATACATCTATAATTTGCTTTCTGTAAAGACAGAAAGCAAAGGACTGGTTACTTGGGGGTGAGGGAGAGTGAGATAGAGGCGGGGTTTGGGGTTTTCAGTCATCAGGAGACCCAGACTTCAGACCTATCTTCTCTCTAGCTGTCTCATTGGACTTCAGTTTTCCTTTCCGACAACAGAATATTTGGGGCGACCCCTGACCCACCTGTGCTTTCGGGGAAAAGACCCTCCCTACTAGCAGCAGTGAGTCCCCTGGTCTTGCCCTTTCTTGTGCCTCTGCAGGAAAAGCTGGAGGAGATGGATGCCCACTCAGAACAGAGTGATTTGGCAGAAGCAGCCCTACCCAGAGGCGGCACTAACCATTTGTCAGGTAGACAGAACTTGCTTCCATTCTCTGCCCCTGAGAGGCAGATAACAGTGACCCACAACACTGTCAGCATAAAACCATAAGGGGGGCAAGGCTTTCAGCCTGGGATTTTGTCAGTAATTATTTCAGGAATTATTACAGGAATTCCAGTAAGGATCAAAACGGTTCAGGGCTTGAATCTTCCTCTCCTCCGCGGATGGTGATAGATGCTGGTGCTAATTGCATCCAGGTGCTCCAGACCCCACAATCAAGTGCCACCCCGTAGGCAGGTGAAGGATACACATGCACGAAAACACACAGGCTGATAGACTCAGTCGAACAGTTTCTGCTGCCAAATATTCAAAACTGAACAGCGTTTTCTTTTCTCAGTGTAACCCTGAGATTTTCAAAAGTTAGGTTGTGACTATGTAGCCCTTGAGAAAGAATACATGTGAATCAGAAAAAGATAAACTAAGCAAGAAGTGCAGGCTGTTACCCCCAAACCAGTGTTTTCATTCCACAGAGTCAATAGAAAATGGTTTTGTCTGCAGGTTTATATTCTCGTCAGTGATAGGTCTATAGCCAGGTCTTCGGGGCCCCTGTGAAGAGCTGAATTGTGTGCCACAAAAATGTATGTTCAAGTCGCATTCCCTGGTTCCTTTCTGGAAGTAGGGACTTTGCAGAGTAATCAAATTAAGATGAGGTCATTAGTGGTATTAGCTCAGTCGTGTCCAATGCTTTGCAACCTTATGTAGCCCACCAGGCTCCTCTGTCCATGGGATTCTCCAGGCAAGAATACTGGAGTGGGCTGCCATGCCCTCTCCTCCAGGGGATCTTCCTGACCCAGGAATCCAACCCGGGTCTCCCGCGTTACCGACAGATTCTTTACAATCTGAGCCAACAGGGAAGCCCACAGAGTAATCAAATTAAGATGAGGTCATAAGAGCAACAACTCAAGTCCAGTCCTTACAAGCGGGAGAGAAAACTCACAGAGGAGAAGCCATGTGAGGGGGAGCAGAGATTGGAGCCACACGGATATGAGCAAGGCAACCCCAAGGCCTGTGGGCAACATCAATGGCTCAGAGAGAGGCCTGGACCAGATTGTCCCCGGAGACTTCAGAGAAAGATCGTGGCCCTGCTGACACCTTGATTTCAGACTTTGAGCCTCCAGAACTGGGAGATGATCACTTCCTGTTGCTATAAGCCACTCAGTGTGGTACTTGTTGGGGAGGCCCTGGGAGATTCATACAGCACCTGGTCCTGGTGCCATCATCAGAAGCTGCTTAAAGAGAGAAAAATCATGTTTTAGGTAAAATATAAATAACACTGTTAGCTTGATCACTTTTAGGACAATGCCGATAAAAGCCATGCCTCTTATTCACTGTTCACCTTGTGCCAGGAATTGAGAGTACAACCCCTGTGTTATTTCGTGTAGCTTACACACAATCCCAGGGACTGTCGATGTTGCCTTTTGTGGGAGATAGAAGGGGAAGCTGAGGGTCAGAGATGTGATCTGCTTTGCCTACGGTCATCCTGCGGATCAGTGGTTACCTTCAAGCCTATACCAAATCCAAAAAACCACAGAAGCGTTCTGCTTTAGTTAAACAAAGGATAACTTTTAGAATTCTGTAAAGAAAAGAAAGAAAGTGAATTCACTCAGTCATGTCCAACTCTTTCGACCCCATGGACTGTACACTACCAGGCTCCTCTATCCGTGGAATTTTCCAGGCAAGAGTACTGGAGTGCGTTGCCATTTCCTTCTCTAGGGGATCTTCCTGTCCCAGGGGTTGAACTTGGGGCTCCTGCATTGCACTTTACAGTCTGAGCCACCAGGCAAGCCCTAGAATTCTGCAAGACGATCAGATAATCCTGACGTGGGGGTGTGAACCAGGCCTCCTTCCTAGGACCAAGCTGAGTGAGTTACCACACGTAAGGGCAGACAACAGCTCCATGCAGTGGGCACCATGGGAGGACTGGCTGTTGATACTGCTCGAGTTGCTTTATTTTTGCTACACTTCCTATCCCTTTGTCTTCCTATCCCCTCCTTGTTTCCCTGAAACTACAGTTAAGGGTGCCCCAAGGCTCTGCTTTAGCCCGAAGCCCACCCGTCTGGCTCTGTTCCATGGGTGGTATCTGCAGGATGGTCTGTGGTTAGCTTTTTATAACCTAAGAGACAATTAATGGAAGTCATAGACTTTTCTTCCATTTCATAGCATGAATAACTTCAGTGGGACTTATCTGCCATTGAACAAATTGCTAAAATATCATTACCAATAAAACCAACTGAAAGGTTATTTCATTTGGAAATAAAATCAACAAGGCTTCATACACCCGAATGTCAAATTTAGCCACAATCGCTTTCAGCAGAGACTATTCCAGCTACTTAATTCCCTGCAAACACACTGAACAAATAGATCTAAAGGTTTAAGATTGGGATTAGGGAAAGGCTTTTCTCTGAGCAAGAAAACTGTACAAATGACCCACGGGATAATAACCAATGAAACAAATGAACAGTCGAGAGCCCAGACGTAGGATCCAGTCTGCCTTGAGTCCAGATCCTTGCCATTGGCTCTGGGATCTTGTATAATTCACTGACTCTCTCTTGGGTCCAAGTTTCTTAATCCCTAAAATGAGGCTAACAGTACCTCCTTCGCGGGGTTGTTGGGCAGATGGTGTAAGTTAATAATGAGTTATAATGAGCCTAGAGAGAGGAAGGCCAGTCATATAGCCCCAGTCCATAAGTGTTGATGTTATTATTATTATGCAGATATTTTGCTAATGCTAAATAAAATGCTAATTTTGTTTTCGAATATCTATTCTTATGAACAGGTCTTTTCTTTACATTCTTTTTTAAATTTTTTTAAATTGAAGCAGAGTTGATTTACAATGCTGTGTTAATTTCTGCTGTATAGCAAAGTGATTCAGTTATACACATGAAGTTACCTTTGATCTTAAGCTCACTGCTGTAGGGGTTGTTTAAGGGGTCCAGAAATGTTTCAGTTCATGGAAACTGAAAGTGAAAACTGACAGTGTTAGTTGCTCATTAGTGTTCTTCTCTTTGTGACTCCATGGACTGTAGCCCACCCGGCTGCTCTGTCCATTAGGATTTCCCAGCCAAGAATACTGGAGTGGGTAGCCATTCCCTTCTCCAGGGAATTTTTCAAACCAAGGATTGAACCTGGGTCTCCTGCAGTGCAGATGGATTCTTTACCATCTGAGTCACCAAGGATGCTCTTATATACATGTATACCTTCTTTTTTATGTTTTTTCATAGGATTCTGAATGTAGTTCTCTGTGCTATGCAGTAGGACCTTGTTGTTTTTTCATCCTATATACAAAAGCTTACGTTTGTTAACCCCAGTCTCCCACTCCCGGGCTTCCCTGGAGGCATCTCTGGTGGCTCAGGCGGTAAAGTGTCTGCATCCAATGTGAGAGACCTGGGTTCAATCCCTGGGTTGGGAAGATCCCCTGGAGAAGGAAAAGGCAACCCACTCCAGTATTCTTGCCTGGAAAATCCCATGGATGGAGGAGTCTGGAGGGCTACAGTCCGTGGGGTTGAAAGAGTCAGACAGGACTGAGCGACTTCACTTTCACTCGATCTCCCGCCCCACCCCTCCCCCAACCTCCTTCCTCTTGGAAACCGCAAGTCTGTCCTCTGTGTCTGTGAATCTGTTTCTGTTTTGTAGACAGGTTCACTTGTCTTATATTTTAGACAGAAGTGATATATACATACAGTGATGCGTGGTGTTTGGTTTTCCCAGTGGAATACTACTCAGCCATTAAAAAGAATGAAACCATGCCATCTGCAGCAACATGGATGCAACCAGAGGTTATCAGAGGAAGTGAAATAAGTCGGAAAAAGAAGACACATTTCTTATGTACATTCCTCAATAGAGAGAATGTAGGTGTGACCTGGGTAAGTCTCTACAGGGAGCCCAGGTACATTCCCAGTTTTGTTCGTGCTGCCCTCTTCATGGCCCCAGCTCCTCCCAGGATGAAAGGGTGGAAAGGACCTGAAAGGCATAACCTTCCCCATCCCTACTTTCTTAGGCAGCTGGCTCACTCAGGGCTGGAGTCATACAACTCCTCTTGAGTTCTGAGCTGAGTAATTAAACTGAGGATTCGTGGACAGGAATTAAACTGAGGCCTCCAAGATTAAAAGGAGGGTTGGCTGGTGTGTTCCCTCCAATCAACCACCTAATGCAGAGTCTATCAAGAAATCATCTAGGTTTATATATTTTTAAAGAGTGCTTACTCAATTTACCAAAAGGAGTATCCAATGGACACTAAGTTCTTTCTAGAATATGAAGTGTTTCTAGCGTCTTTGATGTATGAATTAACAAAGCATTGCTTTAGATGATGGGGCCTTTGCTCAGGAGACAGGTCTGGGGAAGCAGCTAAAATTTGTTGATTGTGACCATGTGCTGGACGTGTTGTATGGTCCTTATTTAAATTCCACATCAACTTAGTGCAGTGGGTTTCATACACAGTTTAAGGAAAGCGTACAGATGCTCAGAATAACCACCTGATTTGGCCCCGATTACACAGCCAAAGCGGAGGTCTAGGTTTCAGTTCCCGTGTCCTTCACCCCATCCTGGGCTCTCTGCCCCCGCAGCCCATCGCCCCTGAGCTGCCGGAGCCCATTCTCAGGGCAGCAGGCATTCAGTGTGGGTCTTGGGCATCATCTGTGTGATCTCTTTTTATTTTGTTTTTAAAAATTTTTAAACCTTTTTATTTTGTGTTCAGGTTGCCCTATTGGCTCAGTGGTGGAGACACAGGCTCGATCCCTGGGTGGGGAGGATCCCCTGGAGGAGGAAATGGCAGCCCATTCTAGTGTTCCTGCCTGGAGAATCCCATGGACAGAGGAGCCTGGCGGGCTACAGTCCATGGGGTCACAGAAGAGTCAGACCCAACTTAGCGACTAAACAACAACAACATAGGTAATCAACAAACAGTGTTGTGATAGTTTTAGGTGAACGTCTAAAGGAGTCGGCGATACATATACATGTATCCATTCTCCTCCAAACCGCCATCCTCTCTGGCTGCCACATGACAACTGCAGCGTTCCATGCACTCTACAATAGTTCCTTGTTGGTTATCCATTTTAAACATAGAAGTGTGTACTTGTTCATCCCGAACTCCCTAACTATCCCTTCCCCCCACCCCTCCTCGCAGGCAGCCGTAAGTTCATTCTCTAAGACTGGAAGTCTCTTTCTGATTTGTAAGTTCATTTGTATCTTTCTTTTTTTCCCCTTAAGATTCCACATATAAGGCGTATGAACCTCTTTTTAAACTGCATCGTTTAACAGCTTCTGAGTCTCTCCAGCGCCTACAGGATTCCAAAAAGATCCTCCCCACAGCAGATCTGCTCTATGAGGGGCATCTCCATGGATGCTGACGCTGTTTCATTATCTTTCTCCTTCTGTGTGATCAAAACTCTCTGCACACCCTGGAAGCTTGCTGGTCTCCTCAGTGGAGCCTGTGGAGCTGGGAACCTAGGGATAAAACCAGGCATGAGCTGAGTTGGATTTTCGTAAAGCAGTAGAGGGGGTTGACTCACCGCTTCCTCTGGCCCCCTATTTAAACCCTGCTTTGCCTTTAAAAATTTTAGACAACAGGCAGCTAACCCCACGTCTTTTTGGTTTTGGATCGGGAGTTTCTTAGACCTGCTCCGACTCCCCCACAAAGGAGCTGGATTTCCTCCCCCTCTGTCTACCCCCCCAGCCTCCTCCTCCTGAAACTTGGAGGGCTGGCAGGCTGGCTTTTCCGTGAGGATGCTGAAATCTGCCCAGCTGTATCATGTTTGAAAGCTTCATTATTCTTTTTTGGCGTAATAAGGACCTTAGATAGAAACAGAATATCTAATTACATTAGCAGAGGAAATATCGGCATTCATTTATAAAATATCTTCCTGGTAGCTTCGTATACGCACATTCTGTTTAATGAACTAGAGTGCACCCCGCTTTGCTCTCATCATTGGAGAAGTTGTAAAGATAAGACGCTAGAGCCCACAGAGGGGCCCAGCAGCTTTCTGTTCTGGTTCCTAACATTCTCGGGTTATGTTAGGATGAAGTCTTCCACGGCTCACCCCGGCTACAGCAGAGGCCAGCTCCAGTGAACACACACTGGAAGATTCATTAGAGAGCCAGTGAGCACCAGGGCAGCCCTGCAGTAATTGCAAGGCACTAAAGATATTTGCCTTTTTTTTGTTGTTGTTCCAAATTTTAGGATGGAAGCAGCAGAGGCATCAGAACTTCAGAAAGAAGAGTTAGAGGGAGGCCCAGTTGAGGGAGAAAGGAGATTCCAGACAATCATCAGAACCAAGAAAGATCTGAGCCTGAGCAGTGAATAGTGAGGTTGTCCTAATTCTCAACAGGAGCCGTTGGCATCTCCTTTAATGTAATCTCCAGCCTGCCCTATTGAGGACAGCTTTCTCAATGTTACGTAACAGCAACTCTCGGGGAAAGCTCTGTCTCGTTGCTGAATAAATTGATATCCTTGAAGCCCTGGAGGGACTTCTGCTCCGAAGGGGAAGACTAGAACATCACTCAGGAGAATACTTTTCTTTTTTTAATTCTTCTCCATAGCTTAAGAGAAAAGAGGGGAAAGTTAAGGGCTGTGGGGTAAAAGAAGTCTGTGGAACTAAGCACAGTACTTGCTTTATATAGAGCAGGCTTACTCTGCAGTCGTAATTATTACTGTGTGAACTTTTTGTGTATACATTTCAGAGCCTATATTTCTAGGGTCAAAGAGAAAGATACTTTTATTATTATAATCGTGAAGGTATTGATAATATCCTTCAACTTCATCACCAACTCCATGGACTTGAGTTTGAGCAAGCTCTGGGAGTTGGTGATGGACAGGGAAGCCTGTCATGCTGAGGTCCATGGGGTCACAAAAAGTCGGACACGACTGAGCGACTGAACTGAGCTTCAACTTCTTGTGGTCAGGAAGGTACAAAAGTACACTCTGATTCTGAACTCATTGTGTGCTCTTGAAAAGACACTCAAGCTTCTGTATACTTAAAGAAATAAATGAAACAAGACAAAAAACCCTGGCATTTCTGAGAATGTAGCACTAGACAATCAAACCAAAAGCAAGGGCTTGGTGAGACATCCAGAACTCTGGGCATGGCCTCAGGTAAGAGAGACAGAAGGCTCTTCACAGGATCTATCTTAAGACAATGTGGCAGAGAAGAAAGCTGCAAAAAATCTGTATACTTCACACGGATGGTTGGCTTTGGGACTGTGATGTCGTCAAGGCTGGGCTGTGTTAAACGGGCGGGTTATGGTCCACACAAGACTCACAGCCCATGTAAAACCTGACCAAGAAATTAGAACCAGCCTGACCGAGCGCACCCACTATCTTCTACCAAGGGCAAGCCCAAATGGTCCAGCTACAAGAAATCAATGAAAAAGGGGGGATTTTGCCTTTAGTTGACATGTTTATTAAGATAATTATGCATTCAGAGAATTTGTAAGTAACAATACAGAGACCCTGTGTGTTTCTAAACTTTATCCAGTTTCCCATACTTGTAACATCTTGGAAAACCATAGTGTAATATCACAGTCAGAATATTAACATTGACACAGCTCGTTAGTCCTTGTGTCTGCTTAGTTCCATACAGTTTTATCACACGTGTGTCCATTACACTCTAGGTACTGCGTAGATCTGTATCTTTTTTCCTCTTTGAAAACTCCCTTTTTCACCAAACCCATCCCACCCCTTCCTCCTCTGAGCCCCTAATCCTTGAAAATGTTAGTCGCTCAGTCATGTCTGATTCTTAGTCTGCCAGGCTGCTCTGTCCATGGAATTCTCCAGGCAAGAATAATGGAATGGGTAGCCAGTCCTTTTTCCAGGGAAACTTCCTGACCCAGGATTGGAAGCTGGGTCTCCTACATTGCAGATGAATTCTTTACCATCTGAGCCACAAGGGAAGCCCTCTCTAAGTCTTGGCAACCACTAATATACTCTGCACTGCTAAATTTTCATTATTTCAAAAATGTTGTGTAAGTGAAATCATAAATCATAAAGTATGTAACTTTTTTATTGGCTTTTTTCACTCAGTGTTATTCCTTGGAGATTGATCTAAGCTGTTGGATAAATAGCAACAGTTCATCTTTTCTAATGTGAGTGGCATTCTATGGTATGGAAATACCAAAGTTTGTTTAACATTAGTTTTTGTAAGGACGTCTGGACTGTTTCCTGATTGGGGCTATTAATGAATAAAGTCATGATAAACATTTGTATATATTTTGGTATAAAGATAAGCTTTTATTGCTTTAGGGTAAATGCCCACAGATACCACCGCTAGATAGTATTATATTTGCATGTTTAGTTTTATAAGAATCTTCTAAAGTGTTTTCCAGAATGGCTGGACCACTTCCATCCCCACCGTCAGTGTGGGAGCAATCCGTTTGCTCCTCATCCTTGTCAACATTTGATGTCATCTCTATTTTTACTCTAGCCATTCCGACAGGTACATAGCAATAGTTCATCATGGGTTTAATCTGCTTTTCTCTGATGCCTAATGATGTTGAGCATTTTTCCAGGTTCTCAGTTGACAGCATGCCTGTTAAGGTCTTACCCATTTCTATTTGGATTTCTTTTTTTCTTTTTCTTTTTACTGTTGAGTTTGAGAATTCTTTATTCTAGATATTAGTCCTCTGTTGAACATATGGTTTGTATTTTCTCTGTTACTTGTTTACCTTCTTCAGATGGTCCTCTGCAGAGAACAAGTTTTTAATTTTGATAAAGTCTAATTCAGCAATTTTTTTATGGATTGTGTTTTGGCAACAAGTCTATAAATTCTTGACCTATATCTTCAAGTTTTCCCCCCTAGGATTTTTAAAAATTTTATAGTTTTAGTATTCATATTTAAGTTAATGATTCATTTGGAGCTAATTTTTGTATGAGGCATAAGGTTTAGTCCAGTTTCTGTTTTCAGCCCTTGGATTTTTAATTTCTCTAGCACCAGTTGCTGAAAAAGCTTCCTCCCATTCCCTCCTCTAATGAATGGTTTTGCATCTTTCTCAAAAATAAATGCATCATTCATCAGTAAGAATATTTATGAAGAAATTTATAACAAAAATCATTATAGCATCTCAAATTCTGAAAGGAGACAGTATATAAATGTCATTGAAAAATGCCAAAATAAAGTCTTGCCGCTGCCTCAGGGGAAACAAAATCAGTTGAGGGACGTCCCAGATAGTCCAATAGTTAAACCTAATTTTTTAATAAAACCAAAAAAAAATAAACAGCTGTTTAAAAAAAGTCAGTTGAGCAAGTTTGTGTGTGTCTGTTTCTGGGTCTGTATTCTGTTCCATTGATCTATGAAAGGAGAATTTTAAAAATTGTTTTAAGATTTTAAAAATCCTTTCAATTTTATTGCTTGTGTAGGGCCTTTCAATAAGCATACTTTGCATTTTTAGTTTATCATAATATAATAATTGCTGTATGAGTTTGTAAAATAAAGACACACATACATACCTCTCTCTATACATACACACATACATGTAAACATGTGTATTCAGGCATGTGATGTATACACATAGACAAGCACTGTAAGCATACATATTATAATAAAACTCCATAGTATAGGTTGATTACAGAAAAAGCTTACCACAAGTTATTAATTAAAGGATTATAATTTGCCATAATTAGAAATAAATTTTCCAATATTATTCTTAAAGTGAAAGTTGCTCAGTTGTGTATGACTCTTTGCAACTCCAGGCCAGAATACTGGAGTGAGTAGCCTTTCTAGGGGATCTTCCCACTCCAGGGATTGAAACCAGGTCTCCTGAATTGCAGGCAGAGTCTTTACCAGCTGAGCCACAGGGGAAGCTCCTAAGTTAGATGTAATTTACACTGCCTGTGTTCAACATCAAACTTATAAATTTGCTGTTACTATTCCTTTATTTTTTTTACTGTCCTAATATTAATGGTTAGCCATTGGGATATGAGTGTTTTCTTAACTATCTGACTATATATATATATAAGAAACTAAAGCTGAGCACCTATTAATCTATTCTATGTCAGAGAAATGAAATTTCTTTCTTTTTCCAAAGGCAAGTTGAACTGTACAACGTGATAGCAAGTGAGGAAGTGAGAAATAGTATCCACATTTTGTGCTGAAAAGTTTAAGAATATTAATATCATATGATATAAAGAACTAGACACACACACACATGTTCACATTTCTTTCAGGAGCAAAACTGGCCCACAGTACCAGCACTTTCGAAGCCTACAAAGAGTCAGAACAATATTCCCCTCTGAGAGTTGAATTAATGACATCTATACTCCCAGAGACTGTCTCACAATTCCCTTAAATGACAGAATATCTTTCAAGTCAAAGCAGGATGCTCAGTACATTTTTCACTAAATATGAAAATTGAGAAAGAGATTTAATTGCATCACATCCTTACAGGTTGATGACACTAGTCATTACTGCCACCCAAAGTAGCATTCTATTTCCTAATGTTCTAATATCATGCTCGAAATATGATTCTAGTTTCCTTTAATTTCTCCTACAGCGTTTCCATCAGGGAGAACACGCACCCACCTGCTGACATAAAAGTCACATTGCTTTGGCCATTTCTGTTCCTACATTAGTTAAAAACCTGGCCTGCGGGTCTACGCATCAGTCCCTCCTAAGTGCTATCTAGTTGTTGATTCCCTCCAACCCCAAGTACAGTTGCAAAAAAGCGGTTTTGCACGTGCAAAGCTGGAGGATCAGACCCTGGGCTCTGATGGCCCTGCAAAGCAGCTGCTCTGGGAGACCTGCCTCGACTTTAGCTCCTGACTGTCTCCTCGTTGTTATGTCGCGCCCCTCTGATGCCGCCACAAGGAGGTTTAGAGTTACGCACTCGGGACACCAGACTCCTACCTCCCATTGATGGGTCAGCCACATCTGCTCTTTGAATCTGTCCTCTGACAAGATCATTTTTCACCAGAAAAGTTGGCAGACCTCCCAGCCCACTTCCTTTTGCAGGGGTAACATTGTTCAGAGAGAATTGAATCAGCTGCCTAGAACATTTTGCCTTAATTATTGCCAAGTAACTGTCCAGAGAGTCCCAACCCGTCCACCTTCAGCTGCAAGTACTTCTTTATTTTTAATGGATATAATATTAATCTTTTAAAGTGTTCCTTTTTCCTTCTTGTCAGAAAATATAGCAGGTCTCTCTCTGGTGTGATTTTTCTGTTCTAGTGACTCTGCAATTCAAAGGGTGGTCCACAGGTTGCTGGCATCCATGAAGCATTTGTTACCCACCCATGAAAGAAATCCAGAAAGTGGAAGTAAGTATTTGGAAAGTTTTATAGCCATTTAACTGTGGCATCCGTGAGCATGACTTTGTATTTAACAAAGACATCAGTCCATAATCAATGAGAAATAAAAATTTGGACCTTTGCTCACAGTGAGTTGGGTTTCCCTTGTGGTTCAGCTGGTAAAGAATCCACCTGCAGTGCAAGAGACTTGGGTTTGATCCCAGCTCAGAAGATTCCCCAGGAGAAGGGAAAGGCTACCCACTCCAGTATTCTGGCCTGGTGAATTCCATGGACTCTGTAGTCCACAGGGTCACAAAGAGTCGGACACGACTGAATGAATTTCACTTTCACTTCACTTTCACAGTGAGTTCAAAGGCATGGCCCTAAAATACTACCTTGAAATTAACTACTATAAGACTTTTTTCAAGAAGGTTTGTATTTCCTTTGTTGTTGTTTTTCAGGCCCCTAAGTCTTGTCCAACACTTAGCTACTCCATGGACTTCACCACGCCAGGCTCCTCTGTCCTGCTCTATCTCCCAGCGTTTGCTTAAATTCATGTCCATTGAGTTGGTGGTGCTCTCTAACCATCTCATCTGCTGCTGCCTCCTTCTCTACTTCTCTTCAATCTTGCCCAGCATCAGGGTCTTTTCCAGTGAGTCAGCTCTTCACATCAGGTGGCCAAAGGATTCAGGCTTCACCTTCAGCATCAGTCCTTCTAATGAATATTCAGGGTTGATTGCCTTTAGGATTGACTGGTTTGATCTCCTTGCAGTCCAAGGGACTCTCAAGAGTCTTCACTAGCACCACAGTTCAAAAGCATCAATTCTACAATGCTCAGCCTTCTTTATGGCCCAATTCTTATATCCATACATGAAATCTGTACATTTTCTTCATGCTAGTGCCTAAAAATTGCAAACTGAATGTTATTTTAATATTTTATGATTTTTTTATCCAGTAAAATCCCCATTGATTTGAATTATCTACCAATATCCAGATGCTTGGATCAAAATAAAGGTAACAGAGGCTTAAGATAAAGAGTCTCGTTTGTCCCAAACATAGTTAAACATTTCTATTCAAGGTGTTCATTTTTTTCCATCAGTTTTGATGAGTGTTTAGATAAGGATTTTACTTTACCTTCTGCATATTGGTTCTCCCTACTGAGTGAGCATAAACGGCATAAGAGAAGGAAATGTGTCTAGTATCTAATATTAGGTGAATTCCTAGAAACTGTACTACAAAAAGTCATCTTTATTATTTTGTTTTTTCAGAATAGTATAAAAATTCAGTAGAAAGTTATGTTTGGGAGAGTCATAAAAGGTTTAAAAAAGCATCATTCACTGGACATTGTATAATGAAAATCAATTCAATGAGATGCAATGCACGAATAGGTTGTCAAAGATTCATGCAAGGTGCTGTGAGAAGTTCAGAAGAAATGAATGAGATTATTGTCCCCTGGGGAAACAAATACATGTGTCAGAGGAGCCAGGTATAAATTAAGAAGTCATCACAACGATGAGGAGGGAACAAGCGTGGTACACAATGTGTGTGTCAGCATTGAAAGAATTCAGAATGAGGGGAGGGTGATTCTGAAAGAGGGCTCATTTAAGAAGCCTGCTAATAAGGTCAGAACATTCAGCCTGGCTTGGAAGGCACCTGCAACACGTGCCCTGGCAGAGGGAACACAGCTGACAGCCATCCAAAATGGAACTCCAAAGTGGGAGACCAGCCGAGACTGGGCTTTGGAGACGGGAAGGGCAGCTAATGGAATAAGAGACTGGTTTGATTGGAACTAAAGGAGGGTGGAGGGGAGTCGTAAAGGGGAAATCGGGTGCTTGTCAGATGTGTTTAATGAGAACCTGGAAGTCAGAACTGGAGGTTTCTAGCTCTGAGCCAAAGAGCAAATGAGAAATGCTTTCAGCAGGAGAGCTGCATGTTGAAGGAGGTAAGCAACCCACACTCTGCGTGTGCTTCTCACTCAGACCTTCAGATACAGGTAGTGGTTACTGCAGACTTAGACTCTAAAGCTCTGGAGCCTGAGTCAAGCATCACCATCAAAGAACCAGATTTAAATATAAAGTACCCTGAGGAAGAGTACGAGAAAGACCATCAGAACTCTTGAGAGGTGTACTTGTTCTCTTACAAAATTAGGCAACTCTGTAATTATCGCCAAGCTGTTTAACTTAGAGCTAAGAGTAGGTATGGGTTGCCATTACGACTGGGAAAAGAAAGGAAAACAGAAAAGGGGAAAGAAAAGAGAAGATAATAAACAACTTGGAAGTGAAAAGATATTGCTGAAGATCTAAGGGGACTCACCCCCTCAGTTCTGAACCTGAGGGTTTGGTCAAAGAATATGAGCATGGGACTATTGAAAACTACACAAAATTCCACTGCTCCGATAAGATACTGTCCAGGGCATGCATTTTGTTATTGTTTTAATGAGAAATTATGGAACATCCCTGGCAGCGCTTTAGGAAAGACATCTCAACAGTCTGTGTGAGATTTTGCTGCATATCGTGCTTTCATTAATTTCATGTAAGAAATTGTTCATCATGCCGGCTTTTCTATTCTATAAATTTGATCATGACTAGAAGGCTGGAATTAGTTCAGCCTTATAGGAAATAGGAAATAAGTTAACATGGCAAATAAGACATGTGCAAATTTAAAGATAGATGTTCTTAGACTTGGACATAGGTATTAAGGCATTCAGTCTTAATTCTTAGTGATATAACAATATGTTGCCAGTATGCCAGTCAATCCTAAAGGAAATCAACCCTGAATATTCACTGAAAGGACTGGTGTTGAAGCGGTAAGTCCAATTCTTTGGCCACCAGCTGCAAAGAGCGGATTCATTGGAAAAGGCCCTGATGCTGAGAAATGATAGAAGGCAGGAGAAGGCGTGACAGAGGATGGGATGGTTAAATAGCATCACTGACTCAATGAACATGAATTTGAGCAAACTCTAGGAGAGAGTGAAGGACAGGGAAGCCTGGTGTGCTGAAGTCCACGGGGTCACAAGGAGACAGACATGACTTAGCGACTGAACAGCACCAGGTATATAGCCCATCCTCCAAAGTTTTGACAAATTTCCCAACATCCATGGGGAAACATCAGCTGTAGATATGATGACATTACTTTATAGATGTAGAAGTTATTCTCAAGAGTAAGATGTTATCAGTGCTATCTACACTGAAGCCAAGAGGGTTCTCGGGAGTGCAGAAATAACCAGTTCTTTGAAAGCTCGGGCTTGGATATCAGGGGAAGAGTGAGAAACACTGGCAGAATTATTAGCTGCTGAATAACACAGAAGGGTCAAGGTCCATCACCCTCAGCAGCAACTGCAGGAGAGGAGAGGGCGTGGGTAGAGGGTGCGGCAGTCACAATCCTATTTGAAGGATTAAGAACCCCTGTTCCAACAGCTGACCCATTACAACATCACATTAAATAAATATTTGAGTCACCCCAGGTCAACGATTGCTTCTTAAACTGTGTTCATCAGAATCAGCATGGGCCTATATTTTATTGCATCCCAGAATGTGTTCGTCCTTAGAGGCAGAATGTTACGTCACTTGTGCAAACCTGGGTCCTCTACCTGTGACTGGCCATGAAGTTGCCCACACTAGAATACTGCTCTATAAATCCAGCCTCTCTGCAGAAACTCCGCTCCCGGTGCAACTAAAAAGGGGTTTTAATATCTCAAAGCATCTGTTGGGTGTTTTCTCTAAAAGAAAAAAGAGCAAATCTTCACACTTCCTCCTCAAATTCCTCCTCAAATCACACAGTTTGTCTGTAGAATCCTACATAATAAGCCTGGTTACCTCGCCTTATACCTGCTTTTAGCTGAGGCTATTTTTTCAACGCATCACTTCTGTGCTGGTGGACCACATGAACGAAGCAGTTTGGGAGGAGTTTACAAGAAAAGAAGTGGGACGGGTTACATGCATTTATTTCTCTTTTAATATTCTCCCTATTGGTGGCAAAGATGCTGCATGGTTCATTTAAGGAAAATACTTTAAATAAGATAATTCACTGAAAGATGGATACGTGGAAAGAGCACCATCAGAAACCTTGTAATTTCCCCTCGTGCTTTAAATATGCTCTTATTTGAAGCATGAGAGGAAATTGCAACATTATGTTACTTGCTATACTATAGCAAGACTGTATTTTCTATACATTACCTATGTTTTCTATATCTTACTGTATTTTATCATTGGATGGAAGCTCAAATAAATAATCGGTTGGTTACTTATGTTACTATTGGGCCTCTCCTGCTCTTCCACCTCATGGCAATTGCCATGCAGTACAAGATGACCTAGCTTATCGTCTAGGAGTACAGTGGGCACGCTCTTTCTCTTTTCTTCTGACTTTGGTATCCATGGAAGCTTCAGCATTAGCATTTTCTAAGGCACTTGAGGGCTTCCAAAGAGGCACAATGGTAAAGAATCTGCCTGTCAATGCAGGAGACACAAAAGACTTGGGTTCGATCCCTGGGTCAGGAGGATCCTCTGGAGGAGGACACGGTCACCCACTTCAGTGCTCTTGCCTGAAAGATTCCATGGACAGCGGAGCCTGGCAGACTACAGGCCATGAGGTCACAAAAGCTGGACATGACTGAGCACACGTGCAAGAGCACTTGAAGATTTCCTGCATAAACTAAAGAGGAAACTGTCACATGTATCTTTTATCTCAACAGGGGTAGTTCATTTGCTTCGTTTTATCTTATAACACAGACATGTCACTCTTATTTTATTTGTGAATGTTCAAAAGGCATTGTACTAAAGAAGAAATCAAGGCTAAACATCCGTCCAACAGAATTTCTTAGAAGAGTTTCCTGGAAAAGCTTCTACAAGCAAGAGTAGTCAAAAGATAAAATGAAGCATCGTTTGATAGATGAGACACATTTCTTATTGGGAAATAAACATGAAAAACCCTCAGCCTATCATTTCAAAGTCAAGGGTAAAGCCTATGTCTAGTAAATCGTGCGGATTCATAGCTGAGTTCTTCCTGGAGACAGAAAGTGTTGTCAAGTGAGAGGGAGAGATTGCAAGAAGATACGAAGATGGAGGCAAAGCCATGGACAAAGGCAACTGGAAGCATGGCTTCTAGAAGCATGAATAGACCAGGGAATGGGTTTTCCCTCAGAGATACCAGGAGGAATACAGCTGCCCACACCACAGTTTTAGCCCAGTGAGATTCACATCAAACTCCTGACCTCTGAACTATGGGCTCGCACACTTGTGCAGTTTACAGCTATGAAGTTTGTGGTCATCGCCTACAGCAGCTGCAGGAAAGGAATGCATCCATCAAAGTCAAAACGCACAAAGTCTGGAAACCAAACTGCAGCTTGACTACTTTCCTTGAAGCATTCTGCTTCTCATTGAATAGCTGTGTGTGCTCAGTTGCTTCAGTTGTGTCCAACTCTGCGACCCTATGGACTATAGCCCCCCAAGCATGGGATTCTCCGGGGAGGAATACCGGAGCGGGTTGCTGTTTCCTTCTCCAGGGGATCTTCCCGACCCAGGGATCGAAACT
Organism: Oryx dammah; assembly: GCF_014754425.2. NCBI lineage: Eukaryota > Metazoa > Chordata > Mammalia > Artiodactyla > Bovidae > Oryx > Oryx dammah. Next base: position 5,963,017 of record NW_024070204.1, read on the forward strand.
GCATTTCTTACATCTCCTGCGTTGGCAGGTGGCATCTTTGTCACTAGTGCCGCCTGGGAAGAAGAATGATTTTCACTGAATTGCTAGAGAAAGGAACTTCTTAAGAAATTCCTACACACTCTTGTCCTTGATCACAAGTACCAAGCTTCATTTTAGGTGGAGAGGAGAGTGATGGGGCATCTTGGGATGAGGGCAGGAGAGCCCCATGTTGTTGCTGATGGCACGCTCACAGGACCAGCATCAGCTGGTCAACATCAGCCCGCTCAGTCATGCAGGAAGGAGACAGCAGTGAGTCTCAGGCTGCAGGGACGTCTGTGCTCAGAATTCATTCTGAGCTTTCCTGAGACCCCCTCAGCTTCCTCTTGCTGTCCTGAGACCCCCTCAGCTTTCCTGAGACCCCCTCAGCTTCCTCTTGCTGTCCATGTGACTCAGACTTGAGACAGGTGGAGCCCTGCACTGCTTGGTCACTATGATGGGTGGACCCAAGCCAGCAGACCATCCGAGCCAATGAGATATAGTTACCCTGCTTTTATTTGTGCCCTCAGGAGAGAGACCTTTTCTGATGTTGGATAGCTAATGAAATAACGCAATGGGCTGAATATTTGTGTCTCCCCCAAATTCAAATCTTTTAGAGTTTAATTCTTTTATCGAAGGATCATTGATTTACAATATTATGTTAATTTCAGGTGTATACAACAATGATTCCATTATATACTTATATATACATATATACATGTATATATAATCGTTTGCTTAATGAATTATTACAAAGCAAAATTAAAATCTCGAAACCCTAAGCCCAGTATAATGTTATTAAGAGGCGGGGTCTTTGGGAGGTGACTAGGTCCTGAGTGTGCAGCCCCATGATTGGAGAGTGGCCTTTATCATAAAAGAGGGTCCTTCTGCCCTGTGAGGACATGGGACAAGCCCTTCACTTGACCTTGAGGGCACCTGACCTTGGACTTCCAGCCTCCAGAACTATGGGAAACAAACTTCTGTTGTTTGTGAGTCTCCCCATCTATGGCACTTGGTTATAGCACCTGGACTGCCTAAAGTAGCTGGGTGGTCCTCCTGGAGCTGAGAGCAGCTGTCCTAAGACCAACAGGGAACAGTCTGAGTTCTTCTGAGGATGAAGCCAAGGCCAAAGAAACCAGAGTCGAAAAAGGCAGAGGGTGAGATATACCTGATGACATCATTGTTGGCCCAAGGTCCCGTCACACAGACCCTCAGCTTCCGGGACTCTTCAGGTTCACCTGTGATGTCTTGGGTGAGAAGGAAATGATATATATTTTCTCTTTTTCCATTACAAACACACAAATGCACACACCATTCCTGCCAGAGTGGACATGTAGACATTACAAATGGGACATTCCCAAGGATGAGATAGAATAAGATTGCCTAAAAGAGCAAAGACTGGTGATAAATCTCTAAACAAATTCATAATGAGAAGGCTCTGGCTTTTAAGAGGCTGCAAGCAAGCCAAGGGATGAGCCCAGAAGAAATTCAGTCTTATGACCAACCTCAAAGAAAGGCAAAGAAGCAGTGGCAAATTGTCATGGCAACCACATCGTCAGGTGGACATAACTCTTCCAGCTTCAAAATGCTTTCAGTGTTTATTTTCCAAATCTTTGGAAGGTCCCCTGGGTATAGATAGGACAGGATATTATTATCCCCATTTTACAGATGAGCAGGCCGATGTTTGGCAATGTGACATATTCAGGCTATGGGTCTGGGGCTGATCAAGCTTTCATGATCTCAAACCCTTTCCAAAACCCAAATTTGTCTTCTAAACCAGTGCTGGTTTTTAGCACCACATCTTGTACCATATGGATGGTTGCTATTCTTTCCTGTGCTGTAGGTGGGCACTAGGTTCCTCTGGAAATACTCGGACACTAAAGTTTCTCTGTATAGGAGACCTCTTTAAGCCAACATTTAGAATGACGCAGCTCAGAATCAAATAAAATGTATTCTGTTCAGTGTTTCTTTAGCTCAAGAAGTCCTGGACTGCAGAGCTTTAGCAGAGGTGGCCTTTCTTGAAATGGGAAAAAAGAGCATTCAGTTTGCTTTTTTGCCATTTTCCATTCCAGTTGGGAGGTACGTGCTTTTTTTTAATTGGAAGGTAATTGCTTTGCAATGTTGTGTTGGTTTCTGCCAGACAACAACGTGAATTGGCCATGGTTATATATAGATATAGGTATGCACCCCCTCCCTCTTGAGTCTCCCTCTTCCCCCCACCCCAGCCCTCTGTGTTGTCACAGAGCGCCAGGCTGAGCTCGCCGTCATGCAGCAGCGCCCCACTAGCTGCAAATTTCACACATGGTAGTGTATGCACGTCACTGCTGCTGTTTCAATGCTCCCACTCTCTCCTTCCCCTACCGTGTCTGCAAGTTCGTGCTCTACGTCTGCATCTCCATTCCTTCACTGCAATGGGTTCATTACTATTCGAACCTAGTATAGGTTCAGTACTATTTTTCCCTGGATTCCATAGCTAGGCATTAATATGCAATATTTGTTTTTCTCTTTGTGACTTACTTCACACTATAAAACAGGCTCTAGGTCCATCCATCTCACTGCAGCTGATGTCAATCCAATCTGTTCTTTTTTACAGTTGAGTAACACTCCATTGTATAGAGGTACCATGTTTTCTTTACCCATTCATCGGTCAATGGACATCTAGGTTGCTTACAATTTTTAAAACTTTTTGTTTTATATTGGAGTATAGCCAATTAACAATGTTGTGATAGTTTCAAAGGGGCTCAGTCATACATACATGGCTTGGTACCCCTCATCCTGGCACAGCACATGGACTAGACTATGAGCTGCTATTGCTGTTAGGTCACTTCAGTCGTGTCTGACTCTGTGTGACCCCATAGACGGCAGCCCACCAGGTTCCCCCGTCCCTGGGATTCTCCAAGCAAGAACAGACACTGGAGTGGGTTGCCATTTCCTTCTCCAATGCATAAAAGTGAAAAGTGAAAGTGAAGTCGCTCAGTCATGTCCGACTCTTCGCGACCCCATGGACTGCAGCCTACCAGGCTCCTCCGTCCATGGGATTTTCCAGGCAAGAGTACTGGAGTGGGGTGCCATCGCCTTCTCCAAGACTATGAGCAGAATCCACCAAATCAGGCACCGTTATCCACCTAGACTCCTAAGTGGATTCCACCTCCGCTTTCCACCTGCCCCTACCTAGGATTCCTACAACTGAATGAGGATTTCAACTCAGAGACTCCTTGCTGCCTCAAATACTGAGAAAGTTGATTGTGAAAATCTTGTGAGAAGTGAGGAAAGCTCAGTTTAGGAAAGCTTCAGGAAAGAAGAAAAACTTTTAGTTGTGTCTACAAAAGATGGAGAGCATGACCCACATTCATTAAAGTAATGATTAATGAGCTTAAATGTCATACACTTCCATTTTTTTCTCTGTAGGATGGAGGCAGTGGTGTCTTTCTTATTATATTCCTCCCAGATGTTCACTTTGAGTGCAGAATATTTTTATAAACTGAAAAAATATATACATATATAAAGTTAGTATCGTCAATGGTGTTAATATTTTTATGAGATTATACATAAAAACATCAGAGTCGGGTGAGTTTGCACAATCTTCCTTGGCACAGTTGACTCTCTTTGAATAAAAATGTCATCTGTTGTCTACCCTGGAGACAAAGTTCTATTGATGGGGGCACTTAGTAAGGACTGCTTCTTCCAGAGAGGGCCTGTCAGTTAAGTATGAATATAAAGGAAACTTCCTAACAAGAAGAATAAAATGTGCAGAAGTTGATTAAAATCTTGGATTTTTTCCCTGGCAGGAATTAGAATAATTTATGCAATTTCCATCTAAAGTTTCCTGTCTGATTACACCGAGGAGAACAAAGTCATTAAAGGCAATTATCATATTAATAGATGAGAGATTGAAAACTAAAACCGAAGGGTAGGCAAGTCCATCTTCCCATCACACGTGGTAGTTTTTGCTTCTGCCTCCAGGTTTCCAAATGAATATGGATTGGTAATCAGCATGTTTCATAGTCATAATTCAATCAACATACATTTTTTATTGAACTCCTCATTTAATAAACCAAGAAAATATTCAGGATAGTTGTGTAGATGATCAGCATATGCATTTCTATATTTTTTATTGAAGTGTAATGACATAGAGTATAATGCGCAGACCTTAAGTGCACTCTCTGACAAGTTTCACAAATGTATGTGCCCTTGGAGTCAACATCCAGTCAAGACACAGAGCATTGCCTCCAGCCTGGGCATTCCCATCATTTCTCTCAGTCGTACAATCCCACTTCTGGGCAAATACTCAGAAAAGCATATTTCAAAAAGACCCATGCACCTCAGTGTCCACTACAGCACTGCTTACGATAGCAAGGACATAGCAGCCACCTAAATGCCTATCAGCCGAGGAATGGATGAAGATGTGGTACATGTATGCAACGGAATATTACTCAGTTGTGAAAAGGAACAAAACTGGGCCATTTGCAAGGGGCATGGATGGACCTAGAGACTATCACACAGAGTAAAGTAAGTCAGAGAGGGGAAAACAAATGCCGTCTATTAACATATATATGTGGAATCCAGACAAATGGTGCAGATGAATACATCTGCAGAAATAGAGACCCAGATGCAAAGAACAAACACACGGACACCAAGGGGGAAAAACAGGGGTAAGGGAACTGGGACACTGGGACTGACATGTGTCCACTATTCATACCATGTATGAAATGGCTCAGATGGTATAGAATCCACCCGCAATGCGGGAGGCCTGGGTTTGATCCCTGGGTTGGGAAGATCCCCTGGAGAAGGGCATGGCTATTCACTCTAGTATTCTGGCCTGGAGAATTCCAGGGACAGAAGAGTCTGACAGGCTACAGTCCACAGGGTTGCAAAGACTTGGACATGACTGAGCAACTTTCATTTCACTTCGCTTAAAATGGATAACCATGAAAACCTACTATATAACTCAGGGAACTCTACTTAATACTCTGTGGTAAGTTAAATGCAAAGGAAATCCAAAAATGAGGGGGTGTATGGAGACATCTAGCTGTTTCACTTTGTTCTACAGCAGAAACTAACACAACATTGTAAAGCAACCATACTCTAATATAAATTAATTTTTTAAATAGTATATTTCCCTCCTTACACCTAGAGCAACCACCATATTGAGCTCAGTTCAGTTCAGTTCAGTCACTCAGTCGTGTCTGACTCTTTGTGACCCCATGAACCGCAGCACGCCAGGCCTCCCTGTCCGTCATCAACTCCCGGAGTTCACTCAGACTCACGTCCATAGAGTCGGTGATGCCATCCAGCCATCTCATCCTCTGTCGTCCCCTTCTCCTCCTGCCCCCAATCCCTCCCAGCATCAGAGTCTTTTCCAATGAGTCAACTCTTCGCATGAGGTGGCCAAAGCACTGAGTTTCAGCCTCAGCATCAGTCCTTCCAGTGAACACCCTATTGAGTTATAGTCCCACAGATTAGTTCTTGAACTTCATACAAATGGGAACATATGACATAGTCATGTCTGACTTTCCTCACCCCACAAAATATTTTTGATATTCATCCACATGTGTGTATCAGTAGCTCACTTCTTTCTACTGCCTGGTAATATTGGATGAATATACTAGAATTTATTTGCTCAGTCTCCTGTTGGTGAGCATTTAAATTGCTTAAATTTCTTGATATTATGCATAAAGCTGCACTCTACATTATTGTACAAATATTTCTCATTTCTGCTGGAAATAATTGCTTAGAGTGGAATTTCTGGATCATAAGGAAGGTATGCACTTAGTTTTACAAGAGGTACCGGTTTCCACCTGGTTGCACCATTTTACATCCTACCAGCATGAGATACCTGTGGCAGTGTACATCTTCTCCAGCACTTGATGTTGAAGTTACTTAAATTAAAGCCATTCTTTTGGCCGCTTAGGTGAATTTGCTTCTGGATTTAATTTGCGTTTCCCTGGTAACGAACACTGTTAAAAGACACCTTTGCATGCACTTTATTGGCAGTTCTTATATCCTCTTTTGTGAAGCACCTATCCAAGTCTTTTGACAATTCGTGCTCAATTGCTTGTCTTTTGTGTTTTATATGGAAAAATTATAAAATTTAGATTCAAGTTTTTGTCATATATATATAAACACATAGATTGTGAATATTTCTCCTAGACTGTTATTGGTCTTTTTTATTTATTAAGAAAGTTTTGAAGAGTTAAAATTTTTTTATTCTGATAAAGTCCCATTTACCTTTATTTCCCCTGTTAAGTGTTTTGGCAATATCTCTAAGAAATATTTGAGTACACAGGCCACAAAGATATCCCCCTATTTGTTTGGAGAAATTTTATAATTTTAGCTCTTAAATTTTGCCTGGAAACCATCAGTGCCTGTCAATTTTTAAGTCAGGTATTTATCAAGTTCAATTTTTATTTTTGCATACAGATATCCAGTTGTTCCAGTATCATTTATTAAAAAGACTCTCCTTTCCCCATTGCATTCCATTGGCACATATTTCTAAATTAATTTTTGCAAATAGGAAAAGGAGTATGTCAAGGCTGTATATTGTCACCCTGCTTATTTAATTTCTATGCAGAGTACATCATGAGAAATGCTGGACTGGAAGAAACAGAAGCTGGAATCAAGATTGCCGGGAGAAATATCAATAACCTCAGATATGCAGATGACACCACCTTTATGGCAGAAAGTGAAGAGGAGCTAAAAAGCCTCTTGATGAAAGTGAAAGAGGAGAGTGAAAAAGTTGGCTTAAAGCTCAACATTCAGAAAACGAAGATCATGGCATCTGGTCCCATCACCTCATGGGAAATAGATGGGCAAACAGTGGAAACAGTGTCAGACTTCATTTTTGGGGGCTCCCAAATCACTGCAGATGGTGACTGCAGCCATGAAATTAAAAGACGCTTACTCCTTGGAAGAAAAGTTATGACCAACCTAGATAGCATATTCAAAAGCAGAGACATTACTTTGCCGACTAAGGTCCGTCTAGTCAAGGCTATAGTTTTTCCTGTGGTCATGTATGGATGTGAGAGTCAGACTGTGAAGAAGGCTGAGCGCCGAAGAATTGATGCTTTTGAACTGTGGTGTTGGAGAAGACTCTTGAGAGTCCCTTGGACTGCAAGGAGATCCAACCAGTCCATTCTGAAGGAGATCAGCCCTGGGATTTCTTTGGAAGGAATGATGCTGAAGCTGAAACTCCAGTACTTTGGCCACCTCATGCGAAGAGTTGACTCACTGGAAAAGACTCTGATGCTGGGAGGGATTGGGGGCAGGAGGAGAAGGGGACAACCGAGGATGAGATGGCTGGATGGCATCACTGACTCAATGGACGTGAGTCTGAGTGAACTCCGGGAGTTGGTGATGGACAGGGAGGCCTGGCGTGCTGCGATTCATGGGGTCGCAAAGAGTCAGACACGACTGAACGACTGAACTGAACAGATGCAGGTCTATGTATGGGCTCTATTCAGTTTCCTAGATCTGTCTGTCCTTAGGCCTGAATCACACTATCTCAATCATAGAATAGGTTTATAGTGAGTCTTAAAATGAAGAGTGCATGTTTTTAAACTCTGTCCTTTCTCAAGGCTGAGTGAGTGAAGTCGCTCAGTCGTGTCCAACTCTTTGCGACCCCATGGACTGTAGCCTACCAGGCTCCTCTGTCCATAGGATTTTCCAGGCAATAGCACTGGAGTGGATTGCCATTTCCTTCTCCAATGAATGAATTGAACAAGTACAGTAATGCAGACTAGAGGAGAACAAAGGCTACCGTTGGTAATTTTGAGTTCTTTACCTTTCCCTATCAATTTTGCATTTGTTATGATCTTCAAAAAGAGTCCGCTGGAATTGTTGAGCTATGTATGTTAAAATTTCTTTTTTTATACATACCTCCCAAGCAACTACACCAAAACGGTAGGTTAAAACAATAGCTTCTAAAGTGTAGTATGGGAAAAACCTGGGTCCTCAGAAGCCTTCCAAGAGATCTGCAAGGTCAAAACTTGTCTTAAGCCAAAATTGGAGGGTGACATCATCAAGATAGCAACATAAGTTGTTCTCAACTTCGGCCCCACCCTCCCCCCACTGCCCCCAGGAAGGCCAGCTAGCTTTGATCTATAAACAAGACATCACTGGGAAAATCCAGAACCTGCATTGAGGCTGAAGAAGCCCCTGGAGCACAGAGATGAGAGGACCACATGGAAGGGTAAGAGGAACAGGCACCCTTGGACCACATTGCTCCCCACCCCCAGGCCAGCTCAGCAGGGCACTAGGAATGCCCTCCTAGACCTGTGGCTTCTCCAGAAAGACAAATACTGTATGGCATTTATAGCTGGGATCTGAGAAAAATGAACTCAGGGGTCTTACCTGCAGCTCACTGTCTTTGTAGATCCAGAACTGCAGCTCTCTACTGATCCCCATCACCAATTCGATAGACATGAGTTTGAGCAAACTCTGGGAGATAGTAAAGGACAGGGAAGCTTGGTATGCTGCAGTCCATGGGGTCGCAAAGAGCCAGACACAACTGAGGACTGAACAACCAATCTCCAATAAGCCCATCTTTGCTGGAGAAATTCCTGTTTGTTTCAGGCAGTCTCTGTGTTTCAGGCCAACAGATTCTAATTCTTAAAAAAACAAATCAAATTCATAGCAACAGAGAGTAAGTTAATGATTGTCAGGAACAGGGGTGCCAGGAAGAGTTAGGAGGTGGGGGTGGATGGAGGAGGTGGAGGGTGGGGTGGGTGAAGGTGGTCAAAAGTTACAAACATCCAGTTTTAAGATGAGCGAGTTCTAGAATTATAATATACAGCGTGGTGACTTCAATTAACAATACCCTATTGTTTACTTGAAGCTGCACAGAAAGTTCATTGTTAAGGTTTCAGATCACATTGTAATTAACTGTCAGGCAGATAGTACTTCTTGAGTTTTGGTACAGTAACAAAGAAGACTCTTATCACAGTTATCAGAGAAGGCTATTAAAATGTTCCTTCCTTTTCAAGTTATACATCTGTATGAAGCTAGGTTTTCTTTATATAATTTCAACCAAAATGACATGACAGATTGAACGTAAAGAGCAGATTCTAGGATCCAGCTGTCATTCATTAAACCACACATTGAACAGATCTACTAAAATGTGAAACAAAGCCACTTATCTCATTAATTTTTGTTGGGTTTAGGAGAATATACTTTTTGGAAAATACATTATTTTATATATAAGCAATGGACTTACTAAGTTTAATAAGTACACATTTTAAAAATCTCTCAGTTTTCATTTCTTATGTGGCAAACTTGATATGATCATTATCAATCAATCAATGCTCATGTGATTTTACACATATTTTGATACTTCTCTAGGAAATTCTGAATATAAGTTTCCCAGAAGCTAATTTCTGTATCTTATTTTGAGGAGGGGTGCCACTTCAAGTTCCTCTTTAGATACCAGAATCATCCATTTCTCTGTTCATTTATATAGTATATAGTTCATGTTCACGTTATCTGTCTGTCTTCTAGAATGTATGCCTTATTCCATAGAAAGGATGCATAATTGAGAAATTTTAATTCAGTTCAATGAAACATTGTAATATAGACAAAACCAGGCAAGTCTGAATGTCTCTTCTCTTTTTAAAATGTTTGCACTCAGAAGAAAATAGTTTTATTTTCCCTTCCTTCATTCTCTTCTCTGGCAGTTCTTTTTGGGAAGAAAAGACTAAGTGATATTTAATTCATAGATTCTAAAATAGTTTGAATATTTTAAGGAACATTTGTGGACTCATACCCATCATCCATCCATCTTTCCCTTTCTTGCATTTTAAAAAGAGCTGACATAGACAATCTTACTGTTAATTCATTTATTTAACAAACACTTACTGAGTGATTATGATGGAATTTGCCTATAAAATGCATCTATACTCAATGAAGTAACTATATAATTCTCTCTAAAGAAGCATTTATTTTTTAATGCATAAAAAACTTGAAAAAAGTAAACCAGCCAGCATACAAATGGGTTTCTGTGAAGTAATCTTTATCCTACATAAAATGGCAATACTGCCCTTTAACTTGGAATCACCATCCTCCATTGAATTATATCTTCTTCCCAGACTCAACAATGTTCAAAGTCACATTGTTCATATATCAGAAAATCTTGTAAAATGCTCTTCACATTTTGTATAGTCCAATGTCAACTTGAACTCTGGAAAGAGGATCTGAGATATTATACTTGTTTCCCACATAAAAATGGCAGTGTCCATTCTGATATGTAAATGTATTGTAAGCTCATGTTTTCATGAGCTTTGAAAGGCTTTCAAAGTAGTAGTTTTCAAAATGTATAGCCATCTTCTTCACCAGGGCTAAGACAGACAGGTACATTCTCAAATAATCTTGATAAAGAAAGCTTAGAACTTTGGACCAAGGCACAGATAAAAAGCAATGATGCATCTGATGCCTCAGATTAAAGGCAGAGTACTCAGAAGGGGGCGGATCCCTCATGAAAGCCCCCTTTGAAGACCTCCATCTGCAAGATGACTGCCTCTATCAGAACAAGGACAATGAATCACTGCAGAGCTGAGATCCCAGACGGGGAGGGAGCACAGAATCCCAGCCTCTGATCTCTGGAAACCACTAACCTTGCTCTTTCAGATGGAAATAGTGATCTGGTCCTCTTCCAACAGACACCTTTGGTGATGAACGTTCACCATTCTGAGAGGCAGCTCTTCCTTAGGTTACAACTTTCATCAGCTAAGTCAACTTCCTTTGACAGTGAAAGTGTTAGCCGCTCAGTCGTGTCTGACTCTTTGAAACTACATGGACTGTAGCCCGCCAGGCTCCTCTATCCATGGGATTCTCCAGGCAGGAAGGAATACTGGAGGTGGTTGTCATTTCCTTCTCCAGGGGGTCTTCCCAACCCAGGGACTGAGCCCAGGTCTCCTACACTGCAAGCAGATTCTTTACCATCTGAGCCAAAACTTTAAATCTGCCTTCATACAGCTTCCACTAGCCGTTTTTTTATGTGAAAAGGAAGTAAATCGAGTGGCATATCCATGGATCTACTTTCCTGTGAGCTGACCTGGCAGCAAAGCCAACTAATGAGGATGTATGATCATTCCTGGATCAGCCGCAGTCAAAACAGGAAATAAACCATTAACCTATTTTCAATCATAATGGACACAGAATAGTCCTCTTGTCTTTGGAATAGTAGAAACGTAATGTGCCCTTCTGAATTGGAGTGTCTGGTCCTTAACAATGCGAAGAGCTCATGCCATCCTCACTTAGGTCCCTCTCTGGTTTGGTTGAGGGAGACTTTGGAAGAAAATCAACAATTTAATCATGTCTAGATCTGGGACGTTGCCAGCTGTCAATAGTTTGGCCTCAAAACAAGCATTCCTCTAAAAAGGATTGAGGGGCAGTTTGGGTGTCACTGAATTTCATTCTTGATTAAAGGTGTTCCTTAGAGCCTTGTGTTCCCCTTACTTAGGTAATGTTTAGAGATTGCCAGACACATATATGCTGACCCAGCCAGACTTTAGTAATGTGATGAAGCAGTAAAATTGAAAGATTTACTGATAGAAAAGCACTCTTGACAATTCCTCTGGCACTTACTAACAAAGCCTTGTTCCCTTCCCTACGAGTAATATATATATACATATGAGATGGCAGGCTCCTTGGTGGTTCAGATGGTAAAGAGTCCTCCTGCAAAGCAGGAGACCTGAGTTTGATACCTGGCTTGGGAAGATCCCCTGGGAACCCACTCCAGTATTCTTGCCTGGAGAATTCCATGGACAGAGGAGCCTGGAGGACTATAGTCCATGGGGTCGCAAAGAGTGAGACACAATTGAGAGACTGTGCACACACACACACACACACACAGGGCTGGAGCCTGACAAAGTGACCTGGCTTGAGTTAGTCATCTGAGACCCATTGGCAAAGAGACATTTAGGGCCATGAACTTTCTGAAATTTTCTGGATAAATATACCCAAGTGAAAGAGAAAGGAACTCTGACTTTTAGAGCTGGTCATGAATAATACATGACAATTATGCTAACAACATGCATCCTTGGAGCTCAGTGCATTTCCGTTTTACCTTTTCATTTTCTTTTGCCTTGGCCTTCTCCTCAACTGTGCTTCCTTCCATCAGAGAACATGGCCATAGAGGAAGCAGAGAGGGCCATCATCATTGTGAAGCATGGGTTGGGATATTGATTTTAAAAAACCATAATCAAAATGGTTCGCACCAAACCTCTTATATGAAAGTGTCCATTAATTTCTTTTTTATTGCATGAATCAATACATACAAGTAACAGATTTTTTTTCCCTAAACTTTTCCAATACTTCATGCTTTTCTTATAACTTTTTTGATATGGACCATTTTTAAGGTCTTTACTGAATTTGGTACAATATCGCTTCTGTTTTATGTTTTGTTTTTTTTTTGCCTTTGGTCACGAGGCATGTGGGATCTTAGCTTCCCAACCAGGGTTAGAGCCCACACCCTCAGCACTGGAAGGTGAAGTCTAAAATCACAGGACTGCCAAGAAAATCCCTTTCATGCTTTTCTTAACATAGGGTGTCAACATGCTTCCATCACGAGTGGAACTCTGCACTCCCACCTTTTGAAATCATCTGGCCGTTTGTAACAGTCTCAACCAAAGGAATGTGGCAGAAGTAACACTGTACAATTTTCAAGTTTGGTCATAAAAGACAGTATCATGGACCAGAAAGAAGCCATCTTATTGTCCATCATCTAAACTCCTGGCCCACAGAGACCATAAGAGATCGTAAATGATCATGGCTTTAAACCACTTATGTTGGGGTAATTTGTTACTCATTCATTGTAACCAGAACAACCTAGTCTCTGGGAATGTACTTCTAATCTTCACCCATAAACATAAGAACTTGGATTTGTTCATTGAGTATGTCATTAGGTTGACTCTTTCAGTTCAGTTGAGTATGTCATTAGATTGACTCTTTCAGTTCAGTTCAGGCCCTCAGTCATGTCCAACTCTGCAACCCCATGGAGTGCAGCATGCCAGGCTTCCCTGTCCATTACCAACTCCCAGAGCTGTCTCAAACTCATGTCCATTGAGTCAGTGATGCGATCCAACCATCTCATCCTCTGTCATATCCTTCTCCTCCCGCCTTCAGTCTTTCCCAGCATCAGGGTCTTTTCCAGTAAGTTCTTTGCATCAGGTGGCCAAAGTATTGGAGTTTCAGCTTCAGCATCAGTCCTTCCAATGAATACTCAGGACTGACTTCCTTTAGGATGGATTGGTTTGATCTCCTTGCAGTCCAAGGGACTCTCAAGAGTCTTCTCCAACACCACAGTTCAAAAGCATCAATTCTTCAGCACTCAGCTTTCTTTATGGTCCAACTCTCACATCCATACATGACCACTGGATATTGATACTTTAGCTTCCAAAGAAATTGAGTCTGTGGCCATAAATGCATGGATGAGAGAACCAGCCAGAGACCAGTGCTCAAGGGCAAGTTGCAGAAGTCAACCACCAGAAAATGATGTGCAGGACAGCGAGGATGAGGAAATTGAACTAACCTAACCTGACTTTGTCTTTCATTTTGCACAACCCTAGCCAACTTTGGAAAGTCCTGCAGCCCAGAATGCTGTGGGCTATGCTATAGATGCTCCTTTTGGCTGCTGGATTTGACAGCCAATGGTGCACAGCTGCCCCCTTTCTGGTGTATTGCATCTGCAAGGCAGGATTTGCCTTGGCCTGAGGCCACATGTCCTCTCTCCTCTAGCAAGTGGTGACATTAGCATCCAAGGACCGATGGCCACAGATTTTCAAAGGCCTGGCTGCTTTGCCTAATAGGGAATGACTCTGGTGAAACTGATTAACCCAGGTGAACTGACTCTCCAGTCTGGACCATCTTGTACCTCTCCTTCTTTGCCTGTCTTCTTCTGCTGTCCCTCACTTGAGAGCTCTCTCATCAAACCGCTCAAGAACCCTCCTCAGAGGCTCAACTTCTAGAAAGTGTTGGTTGCTCAGTGATGTCCGACTGTTTTGTGACCCCATGGACTTCCAGGCTTCTCTGTCCATGGGATTCTCCAGGCAAGAATACCAGAATGAGTAGCCATTCCCTTCTCCAGGGTATCTTCCCAAACCTGGGGTTGAACCTGGGTCTCCTGCATTGCAGGCAGATTCTTTACCATCTGAGCTACCAGGGAAGCCCACTTCTAGGAAACTTAGCTTACATATACATAATAAACAGACATGACTAGTAAGGCTAGACATGAAATTAGCCTAATGTTTCAGAGAGATACACTTGGAATATAATTAATGGGCAAATTGTTTACCTGAATGTAACATTGCAGCTAGTGCTAACTTTTGAATCATTATAGACCTAGGAAATTATTACTGTTCTAGGGATATCAGAAGTATCTTCCTCACATCCTTATGTCTTCTTAACCAACTCTTTCTCCATCCCGCACCCCCACTCCAAATCAGCATTCCCCACACCTTATGGTCTTCTCCAGAACTGCTCTCTACCTGCTGCTGCTGCTGCTAAGTCGCTTCAGTCATGTCTGACTCTGTGCGACCCCATAAACAGCAGCCCACCAGGCTCCCCCGTCCCTGGGATTCTCTAGGCAAGAATACTGGAATGGGTTGCCATTTCCTTCTCCAATGCATGAAAGTGAAAAGTCAAAGTCAAGTCGCTCAGTTGTGTCCGACTCTTCACGACCCCATGGACGGCAGCCTACCAGGCTCCTCCGTACATGGGATTTTCCAGGCAAGAGTACTGGAGTGGGGTGCCATTGCCGTCTCCAGCTCTCTACCTAATCACTCTCATTCCAATCTGAGGTATGCTGAATTTCTCTCATGATCTCACATTAAGAAACTCAGAGCCTGAACCATGATCTATGATATGATATCATTTCAGAGCTGGGTGGCTAAGCCTGAACTAGGTGCAAATGTGTCAGAGAAAGTCAAGGTCACTGCAGAGAGAGAGGGGGCCACACAGATGCAGGGGAGAAGCAGACTCTGGTGTTATCAATAACCCCAGAGAGAACAAAGACGCAGTGGCTCTTGGCTCCCGACCTCCCGGGGCTTTAGAGGTGCGCCTGCAATCTGCTCGTGCTATGACTGGCTGAGTGAGAAGAGCCTTCTCTTGTTTTAACCAGTTCTTAAATAAGAGTGGCAATGGAGAATCAAAATAATCGTGTCCCTTCACTGCTAAAGGTATCATAAATACATAGTCAAGTATCAAATTTAATATCTCAGTTCATGTAGAAATATTTACATGGATGTCAATATTGCTTCCTGTATCCAAACTGGAAAACTCATGGACAGGACAATCAAAATGTATCACTTAATCTCCACATCTTCTCTTTAGATAAGGAATTAAGAAAGAATAATCCTATGATTCCCTCTGGTAACCAACTCAGAACATATTGAATGGTCAACACATTTGATTCTTGAGTCAATAAAGAATGAATGAGATCAAGCCATTTAATTAGTTATCCTAATCCTAAAATGAACAGTGTGTTTATCACGATTCAGGCTGCTGATACAGTGCGAATATATTCAATATGTCCTTACTGCAGCCAAAACTAAATTGACTGGGAAGAAATTGTCAGTGATCATAGGCAAACTGTTTCTTCCTGAATAAAAAGAACAGAGAAAGGGGGAAAACTGTGAGCATAGCAAGATCATAATCTTTCACTATCAAATAAATTTTCAAAGCCTCAGCTCTTGCAACCGGGGAGCTCAGAATGAAGAAGTTATTTGCATCTTGTTTCTTGCTGGTTCTTTTTTCCTATATCAAGTGGAGGTGACTGCCCCAGGAGAGAATCCAGCCATTCATCTTGATAGGTTTCAGATTACACAGGGGTTCTCTGAATTTTTATTTAAAGAAAAGTTTTGAGAACTAAAAGAGCATTATGTCTCACTCTTTGATTCCCTCCTCACTGATAGAGAAGGAGTTTAATTTCTGCTAGACAGCTGGGTATGGATTACATTTGGATTTCAGTGAGTTAAGCAGTAAAATCCCTTATCTTTCAGACCTAGAGATTTTCCCAACAGAATCTCAAAGCTCTGCTTACAAGGCAATGTCTATTTTGTAGTTAATTACTGAACTAGATCTTGCAAAATTGCTTATCAGGTGTTTTGTGAGCATGTAAAAAAAAAAAAAATGACCTATGTCTCATTAATTCACATTGAATATTTGAAGCAATACCTTAATGTGTTTAAATGGAATGACTATCATTGTGGAAATAATGAGAATATTCTCATTATTGCTTCTAGTCCTTGGCTTAATTTCAAATGCTCTAGTTATTTTTAGGGTTGAGAAAATATTTTATACAAGGAAAACAATCATTTTAGAAAATATGGAAAATAAAAAAATTTAAGAGAATAAAAAGTCTGTAATTCCACCATTCATAGTTTATCAATGATACTATACGTGCTTGTGTTTTTACTTTAAAAATTGAAATAATAATGAGTAACAAATATCCTGATTGTTTATTCAAATTAGCTTTCACATGTTATATTTTTATTAAAAACATGACCATTAAGAGTCTTTTGAGTATTCACAAAAGGGAGGGGCTATATGTATACCTATGGCTGATTCATGTTGAGATTTGACAGAAAACAACAAAAGTCTGTAAAGCAATTATCCTTCAATAAAAAATTAATTTGAAAAAAGTTTTTTGAGTATTCAATCTCATGTTATTCTTACAGATATTAAGTAACCTCTGAATATATGTTGCCCTCTCTCATTCTGTCTGTCTAGCTATCATCTATCTATCTAATATCTAAAGTCTACCATCTTAGACCATTTGGGCTGCTATAATAAAATACCACAGATTGTCTGGCTTATAAACAGAAACCTGTTTCTCACAGGTCTGGATGCTGGGATCCCCAAGGTCAAGGTGCCTACAGACTCTGTCTGTTGAGGACCCAACTTCTAGTTCACAGACAGCTGTCTTTGCTATGTCCTCACATGGTGGGTCGGGTGAGGGATCTCTGTGGGTCTCTTTCTTTTGGGGCACTAACTCCTTTCACGAGGGCTCCACCCTCATCAAGCATTTCCCCTTGTACTCTCCTGCCCCAAGCTTCCAATACACATTCTGCAAAACTAACTCTACTCAATGAGTTTCTCTGTATTTTCCAAAGACTATCTTTGAATATACAAACTTTCTAAATCCAATTTTTCATTCATTTTGGTTTTCAGGGTGAGTTCTTTTCAGTTTGGGGACTATATGAATTTGTGTGGTTTATGTATTTGGGCAAGCACATCCAATTCTGCCTCTGTATCAGGAAATATACAAAATGCATACATTCCTCACCTTATAGACAGAACTTGAATACGTTTCTTTATCATTACATTTTGTAGCATGTTTCCATTACATTTCAGCAGGAAATGACAGTATACTTTTAAAATAACTTTAATGTGTTAAAAGCATTTGGGTGGCTTTATATGACTGAGATGGGCTTCCCAGGTGACTGAGTTAGAGAATCAACCTGCAATCAGGAGACACAGGAGGCTTGGGTTCAATCCCTGGTGCAGGAAGATCCTCTGAAGGAGGGCATGGCAACCCACTCCAGTATTCTTGCTTGGAAAATCTCATGGACAGAGAAGTCTGGCGGGCTACAGTACATGGGGTCGAAAAGAGTTGGACATGACTGAAGCAACTGATCACGCATGCATATATGACTGAGACAACTTAAAATTAAGCAAATGTGTTAAATCCTATCTTTGGATTCTAGCCTGAAAGACCCCAGTTCTTTTAGGGGGTATGGTGGAGGTACTTTATTTTTTCATTTCTTTGAATGTATTTGTTTTATTTGGTGGATAATTGCTTTACAATATCATGTTGGTTTCTGTCCTACATCAGCATGAATCAGTCACAGGTACCCAGTTCTCATCATGGGAATTTTCTTTCTCAGTTTCAGGATGATGCCTTTACTTGCTGGCTTTGGGATGCAGGTTACATCAACTTTAGAGACAGTGTCCCATGTGGCAGTTAGGCCTTAATCTTCATGGTGTTGACCATTCAAGACCGGGAAGGACTGGCCTGGGTTATTCTCACTTTTCAGGGCGTGTGGCTGGGTGCATCAGAACAATGACTTCAAAGTTGACTGCATGCCTCCTCCATCCTCTATATTCCTCTGATAGAAAGAGCCAGGAGGGGAGGGCAAATAAACAACCTCTGGTTGCCAGGTTACGATCAGCTGAATGCTACCTGTGCACATTAACCTATTTAACCATCAGGGCCCCAAGAGGTGGTGTGACCAAGGATGTCCATTTACAATGAGCTCCAGGGAGGTTAAGACATGACTCAAGGCTGCTCAAAGGGTCAGTGTTTGTCAATAGACACTACTGAGTCTATGTTTTCTTAACTCCGGAACTCATGAGCTTCAATGACCCCATCCCTCCTCTCTAAGGTAACAGCTCCCAACCTCTGAGAGCCTGTCCTGCTCTGGCCACAGCCTCCTCCAGATGCCCCAAGAGACGGCACATGGGATTCTTCTCCCCCCGCGTTGTTCACGCCAGCTCTGCTGCATGGACCATCTCTTCTTCCCGAGAATGTACATTCTCTAATCACCCTCATCTTTACTTCAGTCACCTTCTCTTTCAGTCTTGCCTGGCCCTCTCAGGATATCTCCACTCCCTCCATCCCTTCCTTTCTGTTTTTTCTTCTTTCTTTAGGGCACTAATTTTCTGAAAGAGCATGATCAGCCCCAACAGTGACAAAATATAAGGACGGTGTTAATGAGATCAGTATTGTATAAAAAATAATTCCTGGGTCAGTTTGATGTGTGACTCCCCGTCTAGATGTCCCTGGAGGGCTCTTGACCAGGCTTTGGGGTAGCATGCTTAACAAGAACATCTCGTGGACAGAGAGATAAAGAAGGGAAGATAATGAGGCTGTAGACATCATTTTCCCTGTGTGCTCTTTGTCACGCTTCTATTTTTTTTTTCCTCATCATCTCCCCATCTTCTGTCATCTTCTAACCATGCTCCTCCTCCCCCTCAGATACTGAAATTGAGAATATTCAAATCCCTTATATAAAATCAGCTGGTGCAGTGGGCTTTCCATATCCACGGGGTCCAGGAGCACAGATTCAAGAGGGAGGCTGTACTGTCATCACCCTGAATTCCTGAAAAATTCCCTTCTCTCCTTGGTTGTCAATGGTTCTGTGTAAGTACTATGCAGGAAATAATGGTTATATACACTGCAGGCATGAATGTAATGGCTTGGTCATATTCCGACAAGACCAGAGTTTAGCCATATTGGGTAGGGGCGCTATTCAAATTCTTGCACAAATGTTCCTTGATGGTCATTTTTCAGGCTTTCTCTGACAGCTCAGTCGGTAAAGAATCCACCTGCAATGCAGGAGACCCTGGTTCGGTTCTTAGTTTGGGAAGATCCACTGGCTTAGGAAATGGCCACCCACTCCAGTGTTCTTGCCATGAAATCCCATGGGCAGAGGAGCCTGGCAGGTGACATCCATGGGGTCACAAAGAGTCAGACATGACTGAGCACACAGCACACAGGGGACTATATGCTGACCTTCAAGTTCTCTCTAAACCATTCAAAGTGAACTGAGTGTTTAATAATCAGGTGTCTTAGAATATGATGTTAAAAGAAACCACATCCTATACCTTTATAAGATCAATTGCTTGGTTCTTCAGATTTTGAACTCCTGCCAAATTAACAAATCAGATTCTTTGCAAACAAAGGTCAGGAGCGTTTCTCACTTATGATTTAGGTTGACATTATCAAATGCATGAGCACACAGACACAAAAAGAACTGCAGCACAAGATATGGGATAATGAGTACATAAACCCACAGAGGAATCAAGCCTCTAGGTTCCCATGCACCTTTCTGGAGAGGTCTCTACTGAACAAGAATGTCAGAAGCATCAAGAAGAGCCGCAACCAGTCTGTACCTCCTCTCAGGAGTGAGCAGGAATGATCAAACCTGTATGTGCTGACTCTTCCAGGGAAGTGTCACAAAGGGACAGTCACATGTAATTGTCCCAGTTCACCATACGTTTATACTCCCTGGAGAATCAGCGGACATCACGGGGCAGCTGTGCGCACTTGGGGTGGAATGGTTAGCTGCTGCCGCCTGAGGTCAGTGTGGAAGGGTTCTCCCCATCACGTCTCCAGGTGAAGTCAGTTTGTAAGACCCTTATGAAGAAAACGTCTGAAAAGAAGAGGGTGCCTAGAGTCAGGATTCTATGATTCTGGGAGGAGACTTCACTGAGAGAACATGAGGAACAGGCATAGAAAGGAAGAGCCTATCTCTTAAGGACTTGGGAGGTTATTACTTGAATTATGCACTTCCTAGAGAGACCTATGACTTCATTATTTAATTATACTTATACTTTAGGTCAACTGAATTAAATATTTACTTTTACATAAAATTTGTTGAATGAATCATGTGATTGGAATTTTATTATTAAAATTATTTCACTTTTAAAATTATTTTTATTATTTCATTTTTGAGCTTCACCTTTTATTTTGGTATCTATCAGTACAGGGAAAATTTATTTTCACATACTTTATGTTAAATGGAACATTTTAAATGTTCCTATACTTCATAGTGGTTTTACTATTATTTTCCTACTCATGTTATGATTTCAGAAAAGGGTTTTCAACCTGAAGTTAAAATGTCATAGAGTTTGATTTTCAGATGTGTACTTTTGAAATGAATATTTCATTTCATGAAATGTTTAATGAAACGTTAGGGAAAAATAGAACTTTCCTGGTGGCTCAGATGGTAAGGAATCTGCCTTCAATACAGGAGACCCAAGTTTGATCCCTGAGTCGGGAAGATTCCCTGGAGAAGGGAACGGCCAGCCTTCTTGGCAGGCCAGTACATGGGATCACAAAGAGTCAGACCTGACTGAGTGACTAAAACTAATATTACTTGAATTCATCTCATATAAATATTCCGACCTATTCCAATACTTATTCTCTATGTCACATGCAGATGTTAAGCACACAATGCAATGAGGTTTGATCAATGTCTACGACAATCAAGACAGACGTTTCCATCGCCCGGAATGTACACTTCTAACCCCTTTCTATTGATCCCCAACCATCTTGGGCAGCCACTGATTTGATTTGTGTTATCAAGACATTGCCTTTTCTTGAATTTCCGTACAGAATGGAGAATGGAC
Organism: Oryx dammah; assembly: GCF_014754425.2. NCBI lineage: Eukaryota > Metazoa > Chordata > Mammalia > Artiodactyla > Bovidae > Oryx > Oryx dammah. Next base: position 5,984,155 of record NW_024070204.1, read on the forward strand.
TGAATTTGTGTTAGTGTCTGATCCCTTCTTGCTTGTGGTTCTTGAGATTCAGTCATGCTGTCGGTTCAGTTCAGTTGCTCAGTTGTGTCCCACTCTGCAACCACATGGACTGCAGCACGCCAGGCTTCCCTGTCCATCACCAGTTCCCACAGCTTGCTCAAACTCATGTCCATCGAGTCGGTGATGCCATCCAGCCATCCCATCCTCTGTCGTCCCCTTCCCCTCCTGCCTTCAATCTTTCCCAGCATCAGGGTCTTTTCTAGTGAATCAGTTCTTCACATCAGGTGGCCAAAGTACTGGAGTTTCAGCTTCAGCCTCAGTCCTTGCAATGACTATTCAGGACTGATTTCCTTCAGGATTGATTGATTCATGCTGTGGTTTGTATCAGCAATTCATTTTTTTAAATATCCATGAATATTTTTTAAATATTTAAACCATTTAAAAATATCAATGAATACTATTCCATTGTATTAATGTATCCTGACACTCAAGTTCATTTTTCATTTGACAAACAGGTAGAGTTTTTCCAGTTTTTGCAACTTATAGGAAAAGGTATTATGAACAAGACTTTTGGGGGATTATTACCTTTCTCACTGCTAAACACTTACGAGTGGCATCGCTGGGTCACAGAGTTGGTATAAGCTTAAGTTTATCAGAAACTCCAAACTGTTTTCCAAAGTAATATTTTAAGAGAGTTTCAACTGCTCTAAGGCTACTCGATATCTGATGTTAGACTCTTTGATTTAACTCCTGGAAAGGTGGGAAATGCTACATTATTGCAGCTGTAATTTGGGTTTCCCTCAGGACTGATAATGATGACATTTTTTCATGTGCTTATACATCTTTCCTGTGTCTTATTTGTGAAGCATCCCTTCAAGTCTTTTGCCCATTTTTCATTGCTTTGTTTTCTTCTTTATATTGAACTATAAGAATTGTTTATAAATTCTGGGTCCAAGATGTTTTACAAATATGCATATTCTATATATTTTCTCCCATCCTATAGTTTGCTTTATCATTATTATTGATCATGACTTTTGGAAAATAATTTCTAAAAATAACATCAAATGATCAATATTGTTCTTTTGTGCTGAGTGGCCTGAACATTGCTACCTACACTGAAGACATGCTCTGATATTTTCTTTGACCAAATCTACATTTACATTTACATTTGGGGATTTGATCAGTTTAATTGAATTTTGGTGTGGCATTTGTTATGTATTTCTGATGAAATGAATCTTTTAACATTAAAAAAATGTCCATTACTACCTCTAATAATACTCTTAATCTTGAATTGTACTTTGTCTGATATGAATAGAAAAACACCAGCTTCCTTATTCTTATTTTTTCATGGTAAATATTTTTCTCCCATTTTATGTTTCTTTTTAAAAAAGTCTTTATTTATTTATTTATTTTTAATTTAAATTTATTTATTTTAATTGAGGTTAATTACTTTACAATATTGTATTGGATTTGCCATACATAAACATGAATCCACCACGGTTGTACATGTGTTCCCCATCCTGAACCCCCCTCCCACCTCCCTCCCCACACCATCCCTCTGGGTCATCCGATTGCACCAGCCCCAAGCATCCTGTATCCTGTATTGAACCTAGACTGGCGATTCTTTTCTTATATGATATTATACATGTTTCAATGCCATTCTCCCAAATCATCCCACCCTCTCCCTCTCGCACAGAGTCCAAAAGACTTCTATATATCTGTGTCTCTTTTGCTGTCTCACATACAAGGTTATCGTTACCATCTTTCTAAATTCCATATATATGTGTTAGTATTGGTGTTTTTCTTTCTGGCTTACTTCACTCTGTATAATAGGCTCCAGTTTCATCCACCTCATTAGAACTGATTCAAATGTATTCTTTTTAACGGCTGAGTAATACTCCATTGTGTATATGCACCACAGCTTTCTCATCCATTCATCTGCTGATGGACATCTAGGTTGCTTCCATGTCCTGGCTGTTATAAACAGTGCTGAGATGAACATTGGTGTACACGTGTCTCTTTCAATTCTGGTTTCCTTGGTGTGTATGCCCAGTAGTGGGATTGCTGGGTCATAAGGCAGTTCTATTTCCAGTTTTTTAAGGAATCTCCACACTGTTCTCCATAGTAGCTGTACTAGTTTGCATTCCCACCAACAGTGTAAGAGGGTTCCCTTTTCTCCATGCCCTCTCCAGCATCTATTGCTTGTAGACTTTTGGATCGCAGCCATTCTGACTGGTGTGAAATGGTACCTCATTGTGGTTTCGATTTGCATTCTTCATCTGTGATTATATTTAAGTGATTTTTCCTTCGGCATTTTTTACCTCTTGCTTTTTATCTTGTCTTCCAATCTCCACCTTTTAATTGAAGTGTTTAGTCTCTATTTTTAAGGTAACAATTGATATGTTGTTGCTGTTCAATTGCTGTCTGTTTCCGACTCTGTGACCCCATGAATTGCATCATACCAGGCTTACTGTCTCCTGGAGTTTTCCGAAAATTATGTCCATTGTATCAGTGATGCCATCCAACCTTCTCATCCTCTATTACCCTCTTCTCCTGCCCTCAGTCTTTCCCAGCATCAGGATCTTTTCTAATGAGTCAACACTTGCATCAAGTGGCCAAAGTATTGGAATTTCAGCTTCAGCATCAGTCCTTCCTACAAATATTCAGGGTTGATTTCTTTTAGAATTGACTGGGTTGATCTGTTTGCAGTCTAAGGGACTCTCAAGTCTTCTCCAACACCACAATTTGAAAGCCTCAGTTCTTCAGAGCCCAGCATTCTTTATGGTCTTTATACCTTCTTTATACCATGACTACTGGAAAAAACATAGCTTTGACTAGATGGACCTTTGTTGGCAAAGTGATGTTTCTGCTTTTTAATACACTGTCTATATTTGTCATAACTTTTCCTCCAAGGAGCAAGCATCTTCTAATTTCATGGCTGCAGTCACTATCTACAGTGATTTTTGAGTCCAAGAAAATAAAGTCTCTCACTGTTTCCACTGTTTCCCCACCTATTTGCCCTGAAGTGATGGGACCACATGCCATGATCTTAGTTTTTTGAATGTTGAGTTTTAAGCCAGTTTTTTCACTCTTTTCTTTCACCCTCATTAAGAATCTCTTTAGTTCTAACACCTTGCAATCTATTTTCTTTTTAATCTCACCTGGTTTTGATTCCTGTGTTCCTCTCTTCCAGTCTTCTTTGCCTCTTAAAATTAATCATTTTCCATAGGAATTCTCATTCAACACATCTATTGGCTTTTTGGTTCTACCTTGTCAATTTTTTAGTGGCTATTCTAAGAATCAAACAATGCATGTTTTATTTATCAATATCTATTTAAACCTAATAGTATTACTTCACATAAAATTTAAAACCTTGCAAAGTACAATTTAACCTATCCATGTGTATTTTGCTACTGTCATAGTTTAATTTACCCACCTATTTCTTTATTATTGTGATACATTTTATAAAGTATGTGCTATAAACTCCACATTTTAATATAATCACTTATGCTTTAAATATCTTTAAGATAAATTAAGATCTTCATTTCCATCTAATGTCATTTTTCTCCAGCTTGAAAATCTTCCTTTATTATTATTTACAGTGCAGTTCTGCTGGAATTTAATTTTTTCCAATTTTATATACCTTAAAAGTATTTTGACTTTGTGTTTTGCTCTCTATAAAATTTTCAGTTTGTGTGTGTGTGTGTGCATACAGTTAGAGGTGTTCATTATTATTTGCAGAAGGTATTTCTAATATAAACTTTCTCCCTTTGCATAAATCAGGAATTTCAGACCATTACTTTAAAATACAATTCAAAACAGTGTCAAAGAACCTTCACCATTTTCCAAATTCAGGTATGGTGTATACTAAGCACATAGCAAAAGCATATTTAAATATAATTTTAAGGTTAAAGCACACTTAAAATTCATTAAATAGATCCAATTATAATTACAATAATTTCTTAAAAGGTTGTTTTAATTACCCCTTACACTAAAATTGATACCTAGGTAATAACAATTCCTGTCAATAATGATACTAGTTTAAATTATTCTTCCCTTGGAAAATAAAATTATAGAATTCTAAAAGAAATCCTTGAGTCGATTAGAAAGGCTACCAACAGAGAAAATCCAATTCATAAATACAAACTATTATTAAGCATCTCATAATATCATTGATTTTGTTTATAACTGAATCAAATGATTTAACCCGATTCTTTTTGTGTTAAAGAAAAAATTTTAATTATCATAATACAAAATATATATGATCACTTAGTATTTATGCATTTTTCTTAAGTACCATTTGTGTCTTGATTCTAAAAACTCTGAGGTTGAAAGAGATGCTTCAAATTCCCTAAAAAAAAATGAAAGTTTAGAAAGTACTTTTAAAATGGCTTAAAATACTTTAAAAATAATGTTATATATATAATATCTGTATAATGGAACAATCCCATGAAAATATGTCAAGTTTTGCTGGTAGGTTAAAATGTACAGTAAGGTTTAAATTTTTACCATTTTCTAAGTATAAATTGTAATAAAATTAAAGCTATTGTCAGTTAACTGTTGTAGATTCTAAAGAAAAAGAATGCATTAAATGTCATATTATTAGAATCATAATTTTAATACAAAAGCACTTAGCATGAATGCCAATTATTTTTTGTTCATTTGTGGTATTCCTGTTTATTAGGGTTTGGTCCAAGTATATTGATACATTGGAATCAGAGAATCAGAAGTCATCTTTCATAACAATCCATCACAGATCTTGTGCTTCCCAGTCACCAGCTCTCTAGAAAAACTTACAGTTTAATTAACTTCCATACAAGAAAAGTTCTGCTTGATACTGAGCCAAAATATATCTTGCATTAATGTCAATTTATTTTAAAAAATTGGATCCCATCACAGATTATCAAATTGCTTTCATGTCTTAACCCAGAGCTCAGAGGCAGCTACTAATGTATACCCATTATATGAATAAATCCTATAGCCACAAGCCTGAAAATATTTCAGAACAGCTCTTTAATTTTACAAATAATAAACCAAGAAGTCTTTATTTTCCCCTATGCTATTGTATATGCTATTGTAGCCCCAGAAGAATGAGATAAGATACCACCAAGAACAAGGGCATTGATTGTTTTTTTTAACTATTAAAACCGTTGACTTTTTAGCAAGGTTATAATGGTAAAAAGACATTATCATGAGAGAAAAGAATATTGTGAATTTCCCATTTCCCCTGCATGGACACTGTAGCTCATGAACTCAACCAATACTTTCCTGGTCTTCCTTGGTAACCTACGCTGACTTTGTTTGGGGAGTGCCTACTTTGGGAAGGTAGGTTCCAGGGAGTATCACTATGCTCTCACTTCCCTTCCTGGGATTTATTTGAAGACGAGCATATGGTCCTGTTCTGGCCGATGGATGTCAGGAGAACTCTGCTCTGTATGTAACGTCCAGATTTCTCAACTGGGTGGAAGAGAAGATGTCCCAGGAGAAAATCCACTTATGCCCGTTCCCTTCCTACTCAGCACTGTCCCCTGTGAGAGTGTAACATCTCTAGCTGCAGCGGCTAACTTGTACCCAACAGGTAACAAGCTAAGCAGAAATAGGAAGCCGAGGAGGGAACACGGGAAGACAGATGGCTCTGATGACCTCACGGAGCCACTCCCTGCCTCCAGACTTCTCACTGGGTGAGGTACAGTCGCAGGTCTCCCGCATTGCAGGCAGACTCTTTACCATCCGAGCCACTAGGGAATGAGTTCATCGACTACACCCCAATACAAAATAAAAAGTTTAAACTTAAAAAAAAAAAAAAAAGAATCAGTATGGCATGGTCCATGCATGCTAAGTTGCTTCGGTCGTGCCCAGCTCTTTGCAACGCTATGGACTGTAGTCCGCCGGGCTCCTCTGTCCGTGGGATTCTCCAGGCAAGAATGCTGGAGTGGGTTGCCATGCCCTCCTCTAGGGGTCTTCCCAACCCAGGGATCGAACCCGTGTCTCTTCTGTGCCCTGCACTGGGAGGCAGGTTCTTTACCACTAGCGCTGCATGAGTATTACCCATCAAAGTCTGTGCTCACTGCCCTGTGCTCACCTAGGGGTGACTGCCTCAGAGTAACATCAACAGTGACAGGCAAACAGGCAAGAGAACAATAGATTCAGATTGTAAACACCACCCCACCCCACTCCAGTATTCTTGCTTGCAGAATCCTATGGATAGGGAGCCTGGTAGGCTACAGTCCATGGGTTTGCAAGAGTCGGGCATGGCTTAGCAACTAAACCACCACCCCACCCCATATGAGGATGTCTCTGAACTTCAAGGGGCCCAGAGGCAGCTAAAGTGAGAGCTGGCCATTGCCATGGCTCTAACAAGGCCCCAGGCGTGGTCACCTAGCCAGGGGACATGGCCAGGACTCGGTGAGAGATGATGAAAGTTCTGCTCAGTCTGGAGTACCATAGGACGCTGACCAGGCTGACCACAAGTTACACCCTCCATCAGCAAATGCCAGTGGAGTGCCCAGGGCTGGCAGAGTGCCCAGAGCTGGCACAGGGATCGGAATAACAGAAGCCTTTACGTGGATCCACCAACTCAGAGCTCAGGTTACCGAAAGGGGTCCTTCAGTGAAAAAGCCAGACTAGAGACGGCACTGCACTCAAATGCCTTTCTCTCCTCTCTGCCCAGCGGGACGGAACACGTGGAAGAGCTTGGAGGAAAGCTAACAGGAAAACGAACCGAGATTCTCTGCACATCAGAGTGTCAGGGGAGCAACTGCTGATGATACTCTGCCCCGGTGAAGCACTTCTTCTCCAGCTTAAATCCTCTCTAGAAGGCTCCACGGGAAACAGCAGCAGGGGAGTTCTGACCCCCAGGCTCTGCACTGGGCACCAGCTTCAATAGAATCTTAGTTTCTCCACATTATTTTCCAAAATTTAGTTTCAAAAACCAAGTGTATACTTTCCATAATCAAGTCTAGATTTCCTGTATGCTCATCAATAATTCAAAATTAGCTACATTATCTCTAGCTTCTGTGTCCCACTATTATCCAATTGAAACCTATATCCCACCTATTTCCAAAATAGTTGGAATTAACTTTCTTTTTATTTTAAATTTATTTATTTATTTTAATTGGAGACTAATTACTTTACAATATTGTAGTGGTTTTTTTTTTGCCATACAGTGACATGAATCAGCCAGGAATTAACTTTTAAATGAAGCCTTACTTCAAGAAAAAAAAAAAAAAGGACTTCCCTGGTAGCTCAGCTGGTAAAGAATCAGCTTGCAATGTGGGAGACCCTGGATCGATTTCTGGGTTGGAAAGATCCCCTGGAGAAGGGGACAACTATCCATTCCACTATTATGACCTGGAGAATTCCATGGAGTATATAGTCCATGGGGTCACAAAAAGTCAGACATAACTGAGCAACTTTCGCTCGGTTTGGTTCAGTTGCTCAGTCGTGTCTGACTGCGACCCCATGGACTGCAGCACGCCAGGCTTCCCTGTCCATCACCAACTCCCGGAGCTTGCTCAAACTCATGTCCATCGAGTCGGTGATGCCATCCAACCATCTCATTCTCTGTCGTCCGCTCACTTTACTTAAAATAGAACAATCAGTGGACTGCAACTAATCCGGTAATCCATCTTGGGGAGGTGGGGCAGGGTTCAATTAATTCTCAGTCAATTAAGAAATAGAAAAGCTTCCAGCTGGTTAAGACAAACAGGGCAACTCAAGGGATTACAGGATTACACATGTATTAGGGTAAAAATAATAATAATAAATAAAACAAGATTATGAGTGTGGATCATCCATCTGTCTGAACAGCTTAAGCAGATGTGGTCCCTTCCCTGAAAGTCTTATAAAGTATGATTGTGTGAGACTTTATCTCTGACTCCTGAGCCAGTGATCAAAAGGAACATAAACAAGCACAAGCAATCATGTTTTAAATGGTTAAAAAATCATTAAGCATTCCTACAGTTTATTCTCCCAACAATCAGTAAGTTAACAGGTTGAGCGGAGCCAGTTGCTGTTGTTCAGTTGCTCAACTCTTCACAGCAGCGAAGCTGGTACTTACCCCTATTTTTGACTGTATCCATGTTTGATAATACACCCACCCCGAGGTTCAGTGTTTCCTCATGCAATTCATGCCTATGTTTATTTTCTCTTTAGTACCCAGAGCCCATTCTTAAACTCAGGGCTCTCTGAAAGGAGTCTATATACCAGCCTAAGTACAAAACTCGTCATGTGAAGTCCGTGCTGTGCTTTTGTTTAGAGGTGATTCACTGAAACGCTAAATAGACTGCAAAGAAAACAGCTGAATATTGGTTGGTTGGGTCAAGAATACTTTACTCACAGGAAGGAAAAACATTCTGGAAGAATCCAAGTCAAAGAAGACATCCAGTTGGCAACGTGAGAATCATTGTGATAATCCGCTTGTTATGTGTTCATCCTTGTGATTCCTACCACCACGCTTCATGACTCCTTTAGCTCTTAAGCTGTCCTACAATAGTCCCTGGTTATTTAGTTGCTCAGTCATGTCCTACTGTTTTGCAACCCCATGGGCTGTAGCCCTCGAGGCTCCTCTGCCCATGGGACTTCCCAGGCAAGAGTGATGTAGTAGGTTGCCATTTCCTTCTCCAGGGGATCTTCCTGACCCAGGGATCAAACCCAGGTCTCCTGCATTGGCAGGCAGATGTTTTGCCCTGAGCCACCAGGGAAGTCTGTAATATACCATTAAAAGAGGGTAAAAAGGGCTATCGGATATTCTTCTTTGCCATCAACATGGGATTAGCAAAAGGGACTTGTAATTTAGGTTTGTAAAATTATTTCCTGAACAGACATAATTATATTCATGTTTGCAAATTTAAAAAGACTAAATATAAGTATGTATTTTTGTCTCAAAAATGTATCACTGTGACTGGATGTGAGTGTGTGTGTGTGTGTTCAGTCACTCAATCGTGTCCGACTCTTTTTGACCCCATGCACTGCAGCCTGTCAGGCTCTTCTATCCATAGACTTTTCCAGGCAAGACTCCTAGAGAGGGTTGCCATCTCCTTCTCCAGGGGACCTTCCCAGCCCAGAGACTGAACCTGTGTGTCTTGCATCTCCTGCATTGGCAGGAGGATTCTTTACCAGTGAACCACCTGGGAATCCATCACTGTGACTGGACACCTAACTGCAAACTCTACGTCTTAAGAGAAGACACACAGTGTGTGCTCTCATTAGAGCACCAATGAAATGTGACATAAATTTGAATCAACATTGAGCAAACTCCAAGCGTGATATTTATTCTCTATATTTTAGTCCAGGTATTTTACTGCTAATTAAAATCTTTAAAATTTCTAAGTACTTTTTAAAAGGAGCCCTCCACTTGTTGATTTCCTTTAACATTCATTGGAAGGACTGATTCGGAGGCTGAAGCTCCAATACTTTGGCCACCTGCTGCGAAGGACTGACTCATTGGAAGAGACCCTGTTGCTGGGAAAGACTGAAGGCAGGAGGAGAAGGGGACGACAGAAGATGAGATGTTTGGGTTGTCTTACTGACTCAGTGGACATGAGTTTGAGTAAACTCTGGGAAATGGTAAAGGACAAGGAAGCCTGGCGTGCTATAGTCCATGGGGTTGCAAAGAGTTGGACGTGAGTTAGCAACTGAACAAAAACTCCACTTGTTTGCTTTTGGGAAAAATACGTTTATAAGTAAAGAGCAGCTCTACCGCAGTAGGGAAGACAGATGTGTGTGTGTGTGTGTGTTATTAGATCTGTAATGCAATAATGAGTGTCTAGAATTAAGATTTTTTTTTTTTAATTCTCTGGCTTGCTGAGCTTGAAAAAGTCTTCAGCATTTCCCACTAGCAATGAGGCCTGTCTAGATAAAGTTGGCACTTAACCACATCAGGCCATTTAGAGGTTATTTAATCTAGGGCAGTCGGCCCCACGAACCCAGCAGCCCTCCACACCACTGCCCCAGGTGCCACGTGGTGTGAAGTGGGAGCTGAGAAAGTTGCATCTCAGGTGCTCATGCGAGGGAAAGCAGATTCTGTCCACAAGGTCAACTGATTCTCCTTTTGAAGTATTATGTACAACTGACAGTATTTAACTCACTTTATTTTAAAATGTATTTATATATTTAGCATTCTAATTTTTTTTTTTAGAAAAAGCCCAGTGTTTAAGAATCTGTGTCCATATCATTGTAAATGATTATGCTTTTATAATAATGAACTACAAAATAAGCCTGGATGCTAGTCATTCATCACATTGGATTACTAAAAAAATAAAAAAAGATCATTTCAGAAAGTCTTTTACTTAACCTTCTAATACCAAAAATATTGTTTGATAACAATGCCTTTCCATTTTAGGAAAGTAATCAGGGTTGATGTAGCCTTATAGCCAGCTCATGGAGAATGGTTGGCCCAGGTACATGGAGGAGATTCCCAAGTGGGACGAAGAACATCAGTTTTCCAGGTAAGGGAAGTGGAGCATGGGTGGATGGAATTGTGTGCGTGTATGTTGCAAAAAGTAAGCAGAGGCACATTAAAAAATTTAAGTGCTTTTTTTTGAGCAGACAAGGGTTCTAATCAGACAGTGCCAAACCCAAAGTGGATGGGAGTTTTCACCAATAGGAAGATTGAGGCTCCACCAAACTAGGGTAGGGTTTTCACAGAGGACACAGAAGTGAAGCAAAGCAATCATTTGACTGGCTAGAGCTTCAGGGGTTATCTTATTTGGGATAGTCTGATTGGCTGCGAGTGATTGGTAGTGACTGGTAGTTCACAGGGTTCTCGAAAAATGCTAAACTGGATGAAACACAAGCTGGAATCAAGATTGCTGGGAGAAATATCAATAACCTCAGATATGCAGATGACACCACCCTTATGGCAGAAAGCGAAGAACTAAAGAGCCTCTTGATGAGAATGAAAGAGGAGAGTGAAAAAGTTGGCTTAAAATTCAGCATTCAGAAAAATAAGACCATGGCATCTGGTCCCATCACTTTATGGCAAATAGATGGGGAAACAATGGAAACAGTGAGAGACTTTATTTTGGGGGGGGGTGGGCTCTGAAATCACTGCAGATGGTGACTTCAGCCATGAAATTAAAAGACGCTTGCTCCTTGGAAGAAAAGTTATGACCACTTAGATATCATATTAAAGAGCATAGAACTTACTTTGCCAACAAAGGTCCGTCTAGTCAAAGTTACGGTTTTTCCAGTAGTCATGTATGGATGTGAGAGCTGGACTATAAAGAAAGCTGAACGCTGAAGAATTGATGCTTTTGGACTGCAAAGAGATCCAACCAGTCCATCCTAAAGGAAATCAGGGCTGAATATTCATCGAAAGGACTGATGCTGAAGTTGAAGTTCCACTAACTTGGCACCTGATGTGAAGAGTTGACTCATTGGAAAAGACCCTGATGCTGGGAAAGATTGAAGGCAGGAGGAGAAGGGAACGGCAGAGGATGAGATGGTTGGATGGCATCACCGACCTGATGGACATGAGTTTGAGCAAGCTTCAGGAGCTGGTGATGGACAGGGAAGCCTGGTGTGCTGCAGTCCATGGGGTTGCAAAGAGTCAGACAAGACTGAGCGACTGAACTGAACTGATCAGTAGTTCTTAAGTGTTACTTCCTCAGTTTCCAAGGCATCGACTCTAGCTTAGGTTTTGATTTGCTTAGGTAGGGAATGCAGGCATTAGAGCCACCTCTCTCCAATGGCCTCCCTTTAAAAAATAGTGCAGAAACTAGGGGTGCCATCTGGGCAGGAAGAAGCAAGCGAGTAGGTTCAGATGTGAGGTTGGGGGGTTGCAGCCTCCAGGCTTCCTGCAACTCACTTTATCTAGAGCCTAAATCAGGGTGTATGAAGGCATCAAGAGCCAGCAGGGTTGTTCTAAGAGACCTGGTATTTCATAGGAGAAGGTAGTTTTCTTGGATAGGTAATGGGGCAGGACATTGCCAGATTTCTGTTGCAGGGGGAACACTGAGAGGATGGATCTGAGCTGGCAGCAAGGCAGGGGAGCAATCCTGAAGACTTGACTAAGACAAGAGAGTGGGACAAAGGAGGATAAGGAGGCATGAGAAGAGACCGCGATAAAGGTGGAGAAATGATGGTTACCGGGATGTCGACAGGCAATAGCACAGGAGCTGAGGATTTGTCCTCGTCTGGCTCATTACAGATGGTCCTGGGGACTGTGGTCAAGGGGGTTACAAAGAGGCTGGACATGACTGAGTGACTGAGCATGCAGGCATGCAGGCACTGAAGGGCTGGAAGGGTTGGCAGGCATGTTTTTGAGTCCAGTGTGGGACCTGCCGCCTGGGACTGGGATGCTATTTAAAAGGAAAGAGCTTAAATTAGGCATGAAGATCTGTGTCTATCACATGCTGCAACACTCAACGGTCCTGCTTGAACAGTTCACTTGGGGTTCTTTTTGAAACCTTCCACTGAAGAGTAAAACGTCCCGAATTTGTAATAAGGAACGCTGTTCATGAGGATCACACTAGTTAGAATCGGATTTACAGAGGTATATCACTTTTGTCAAAAATGCTACCAGCAACAAAATCCAACAAGGCTATTCCCAGTTGGTGTCTTCATTTTCCTTCCCTAATCTGGGTGTTGCTGCTTGGTCATTAGAGCGGCCACTCACACAGGTGACCAACTTCACTCCATCCTACCTCTGCTTCCGTTGCATTCTCAGCCCTGGTCAAGCTACAGAAAGGATGAGGTTTTAAATGGACATAAACCCTGAGCGTCTTCCTTGCCTGGAATTGTTTGGCCTCTGATGTGTGACTGGGAGCTACAGCATCAGATTCTGCTTTCTCTCGAGAAAAACTAACCCCAGTGGGGGTTAGTTCTGCAAATTTTTTCTTTTCCTGAACATGTTTATTTTATGGTTATTTTTCAGTTTCTCAGCTCATATACGCAATGAGCTTTTGCTCTCTGGGGTGAATGGAACTAGTTCAATATTGTAGGAAAATCTTGCCATTTTAGGACCTGAAAACATCCTGAGTTAAAAAAAAAATCAATGTAATATCAATAGCAGACATTTATACACGTATAACCTTTTCAAGACCTGGGTAGAATTTCTATCAAATCAAGTTCTGATTAAAGACTCTAGTAGCATTATTTGCTGATTGTACTTTGTTTTTTACAGAATAAAATCACTTCATATCTTCATTCTTCCATCTATTTATTCATTCACCAAGTAAGTATTTATTAAGCATTTACTATGTGTTTTGCAAATTTAAGGTAATAGAGATATAACAGCGAACAAAAGAAACAAAATCTCCATCCTTTAATTAATTAACCTTCTAGTGACGGTATTTTCCCGTTGGTGGCTCAGACGGTAAAGAATCTTCCTGCAAGGCAGGAGACCTGGGTTCGATCCCTGAGTCAGGAAGATCCCTGGAGAAGGGAATGGCAATCCACTTCAGTATTCTTGCCTGAAAAATTCCATGCACAGAGGAGCCTGGTGGGCTACAGTCCATGGGGTCGGACAGTTGGACATGACTGAGCAACTAACACATACTAGAGAGGGAAGAATGGCCATATTAAGACAAAAAAAAAAAAAAAAAACAGTTGTGTGTCTACTGACTGCCATGACACACGCTGAAGCCTTCTCACACTTGCCTTTACACCTAAGGAGACAGTGTTGTTGTTGTTGTTCAGTCGCCCAGTCCTGTCTGACTCTTTGCGACCCCGTGAACTGCAGCACGCCAAGCCTCCCTGTCCCTCACCATCTCCCGGAGTTTGCCCAAGTTCATGTTCATTGCATCGGTGATGCAGTCCAGCCATCCCAGCATCAGGGACTTTACCAAAGATGCTGTATCCAATGATGCTGACGCAGCTATGAGCCATGCCACACAGGGCCGCCCAAGGTGGACGGGTCACAGCAGAGAGTTCTGACAAAACATGATTGACTGGAGGAGGGAATGGCAAACCACCCCAGTATACTTGCCCTGAAAACCTCATGAACTGTATAAAAGGAAACAGTACTTGTTATCAAATGCATATGTACAAACCAACAATCTTTTTCTGCATGTGTACCATTCCCATCCACTACCTTATAAAAAAGCTGATTAAAATTCATCCCTTCACTCGGCCCAGGGTAGTATAAACATTTTAGGAAAATGCTTAGACTAACTGACTCGTTCTTATCATGTTACAGATAAACTGAAGCTCAGAAATATTTATGACATCTTCAAAGGTTCCCCATACAGTTGGTGTCAGAGAGAAGCAAAAATTCAGCATTTTAACTTATTATAAGAATATTAACAACCATTACAGCTGTGTGAATACAAGCAGTGAGTTTATTTTCAAATGCAAACATAAAACCACGAATCAAACATGGTAGAGTGGCTTAACATCTTAAATTAAGTTATCCAAATTGAATGAATTCAGAATTGGGCAAAAAAAGACATCAACGATGTCACAGTGTTGTTTTTCCTAGAGACCACTTCTTGTCCCTCAAAGTACATTATTTAACAGTGTTATCGACTTCACTTTCACTTTTCACTTTCATGCATTGGAGAAGGAAATGGCAACCCACTCCAGTGTCTTGCTTGGAGAATCCCAGGGACGGCGGAGCCTGGTGGGCTGCCGTCTATGGGGTCACACAGAGTCAGACACAACTGAAGCGACGCAGCAGCAGCAGCAGCAGCAGCAGCAGCAGAGTGTAATTGAATTATTCTCTCATTGACTCTTTTAAGGGACACCTAAAAGGATATAAAAGTAAAAGTCAAGGTATCTGAATCATTCAAGCTTGGTACATAAAGCCCCTCTCCTGATACCTCCCTAGGCAACACATCCGGAGAACACAGCTTGCTCTATGAGTCATGACTTTTTAGATCTCATTCTCGGGGCAGGAGCTGAGAAATCGATTCCTTTCACAAGGTTGTAGCCATGTGGGTCCTGGCTCTGATTAGTCATTAACTGGTTCTCACTCCCAGCCTCTCACAGAAGGAATTCCAGTGTCTCAGTAGTTCTTGAAACAAGCCCTAGGAACAAACTTTGGAACGGCAGTGGGCTTTTGTGAAAGGTCTGTCTCAAAATAATCTTCTCATATATCCAGGACCATAAGTCCCAATCAGTCACCTGAAATCAGATTTTAAAGATAAGTTTATGAAATATTGATCCCAGTTTTGTCACTTGAGAAATAATTTGTCAACTAAACCAAGGAAGCAAGATTTCTCAAAGACAAGTCGGGAGCATTCCATACCGAAGGGGAAAGAAGATGAATATATTAATGGTCCATTCAGCAACTCTGATGATCTAGAAAGTGAGATGCAGAGGAGCTCCTTAGTGAGCTAAAAGAGTCAATGAGGCTTCCCGGAGCTGAAACTGGCTTTGGTGGTGTGGCTTCTGTAGCCACAGACTCCAGTTCAATCAAAATGTGAATGTTATCTGGGTACACAAAACGTATTTCATGGTGATAATGAATCTGTTGACATGCTGTTCATACTTTATTATATAAATTGTAGTGATGTATTTGGCAGAGAGAAAAACGAATACATAGGGAAGTACTCTGCGCTGAGCTCTACAATACACTCCAGGTTGGCACACGTCTGTTTCTGTCCTTGGCACAGTTTGCCTGCCTGCCTTTAATCAATCAGAGCGCTGTGACATTGGGCAGAGCACAGCGGCGTCCTTACTGACGAAGCTAATCTAACTGGATTCGGAATAGGAACTAGAAGATGGGTTATTTTTAAAGCAAGGCCCATTGATTCAAAAATCCCTTTCTGCGGCATAATTATTTAACGGATGTGTAATCGCTCAGGTGTGTTATCATCTGTGTGAAACATGATCAGCTTAGCAGGCAGAGGTGCCTGCGGTTTATCTGCTGGAAGTCAAAGGGTCTGCCTTGAACCGCAGCCTGCAGCCGGCAGGCTCGGCAAGCAGGCAGAAATGCGAGGACAGCTCAGTGCCTCCTGTGAGTAGGACCAGTCCTCGAATTTGCAGGGCCCAGGGCAAAATAAAAATGGGTGACCCCTCATTCACAAGTGATCAAGAATTTCAAGATGATGACAGCAGGACTTTAAACCAAGTGTGCGGCGACCCCAGGACAAACCACACTCCCATAGGCCCGCTATCCTGCCTTCTGGGTTCTAAGGATGGAAGGCTGCCCTCTAGCGCTGCAGGAGGAAAATGAACCCTCCTTTCCAATGCCTCCCCCCCCCTACCCCCGCCCCCACTCCTTCAGGCCCAGTGAGAGCTTCCACAGTTTCTCTGTGCCTTTTGTCACAAATGCATTGATACTGATTGAATTCATGGGAAAACCCTTTGTTCTCTGTGCGTTACCCTTGGCATAGCCTCCCTGCCACATGAAACTATGGAAATGGACTCGTGGACTCCTTGGGGTCCCTTGAATCACATGAGTCATGGAATCACAGATTTCATGCTCCTGGCTTTGTACTAAAGGGCATTTCTCACCCCACTTCATGCCGCTTGTGGATTATCATTTCGTGGTTTTCCTTTCTTTCTAAAATGCTGATAGAATAACTATAATCATTATATTGGTTCACATTTTATTTTGTATAAATAGGTCCTCATAAAAATAAGCCCCTATGGCTGATTCATGTTGATGTATGGCAGAAACCAAGATAACATTGTAAAGCTATTATCCTCCAATTAAAAATAAATTGAAAAAAATAAGCCTGCAAACTGAAACCCACTGTAACCTTGGGAAGCCTGACATATCTTGATTATTACAGTATATTCCTTTCATCACCTGTTTACTGTGTTGAAATTTAAATTGCATGGGGGAGTTGGGAATGAATGTTGATCTTTTCCTCATTTTCTGTTCTTCGTAGCCCTACTTTTCAAAGTACATTGGAAATTCCTAGAAGGGTCCTAGGCCTGGTTCATTTCCCCTCTTGAACATTTGACATACTTGTTGCTGCTTAGTTGCTAAGTCATGTCCAACTCTTTTGCGACCCCCATGGACTGTAGCCCATAAGGCTCTTCTGTCCATGGGATTCTCCAGGCAAGAATACTGGAGTGGGTTGTCATTTCCTTCTCCAGGGGATCTTCCCAACACAGGGATGGAACCAGTGTCTCCTGCGCTGGCAGGCGGATTCTTTACCACTGAGCTACCAGGGACTACCTGACATCTGACATATGACAAGCACAAAACAAATATTTATTGCAAGAATTAATGAAAGAGTGAGTGATAAAAAATGTCATAAGGGTCAAAGACAATGCTTCCTCCAAGCAGAGTCTCTTTAAATTATATTTAACAAATCTCCTAGAACTCTTACAGCAACCCTATTTTACCATGTGGCAAATAGATAGATAGATAGTGGTTTTTAAAAACACCCCATTGCCCCCTAGACAGAAGGAGAAAATAACTAAACAGGTACTTTTCCCTTTCACCTCTCAGTACTTTTAACCATAAACCTAAGTTACAGATTATTTACTTTTCCTTCCTCGAGTGGGTAAAGGAAGCCGTTTATCAAGCCAAAGGGTGAGGATGCCTCATGAATCAGAGAAGAGAAGTTACTGCAAGTGCAACCCAGACAGACCTGGGGCAGAGCCAGAGGAAGCAGAATCCTCAGGCCAGAACATGCAACTTCCCACTCACCTGGGCTTCCTTAGGAGGCTCCCGGCTCTAGCTGTTTATACACAATCTGATTCATCAGAGCTCTTACAGCTTGCTCTCAGAATCACCAAAACCCTAAAACCCTTCGGTCCAAACCAAAGAGCTGAGCCCGGTGGGTGAGCGGACCCGAGGGAAACACTAGGATTGTAATTCACCTGGTTAAAGGTCTATAGCCAGGAGCGGGCAGGCAAGGTGGAGTGAGGGGAGCAAACCAGGAGCTGGACAAAGAAGGCAGTTCCATCCCCTGCTTGGGCGGGGGCCGTGGGACCCCCTTCTCCCATGTGTCGCCTCCTCCCCTTTCTCCTCCTCTGCACGTCCAGGGCGGGCGGGCAGGCCCAGGACCAAGTGGAATCTGGAGGTCAGGGCCTCAGTCCAGGCTCTGGGACACGCCCCCTCCGCCTGCCCCATCGTGACCTGCGCCCCCAGGTCTTTCGGCTGTGTCCTTCTCTGCTCTACATCCCCTGAGTAGAGCAGGCATCGACTGCGGCTAAAAATACAGCCCTTAGAAGGCTCCGGGTCCTCCTCCCTCTGTGACCTGGGTTCCGTAGTCACTGGGCACGCAGCTGCCCGGCTCACATGCCCCTACCGGGCAGGGGGACCGGGAAGGTTTGTCAAGTGCTGGGCCGTGCCAGGGCTCAGAGGCCCCCTGCGCCGGTCCCGTGTCCTGGGACGGACAAGGGCACAGGATCACGCCCTGGGCTGTTTGCTCGAGCGTGAGAAGGGAGGGTCGAGGTCCACTGTGCTGAGAGGTGGGCTTTGCTTGAACAGGAGGAACCCTCCAGAGAGGGGTGGGCTCCCTCGGAGAGCGCCAGCGAGCGCCCCCCACCGCCCGGGGAGAGGGCCAGAAGTCTGGACCGTGGGCATGTCGGGATGGGCCCCTTCCCCGGCAGCCGCCCGCCCCCCGCGCCCAGTCCCTCGAGGTGGTGTGGAGGGAGGGGGTCCCAGGGCGCGACCCCCCCCAATCCCTCGCACTAGCGCCCTCTCCCCCGCTGCGCCCTCGCGGCGCAGCAGCGACTCAGCGGAGACCCCTGGACCCGTCAGAGGGCTCCCCCTAAACTCCGAGCCGGACAAACCTTGCCCCATGGGGTCCCTCCAAAGTGTGACTTAAGCTGAAACAGCAGGGCGAGAACGTGGCGGGGTGCAGCCTCCCTCCTGCATTGCGCACTTGGGGGGCTGTTCTGTGCCCCGGGGGTCCCCTCGCGCCCCAGCGCCTTCCCGCTCCCTGCAAGGAAGCCCCGGGCCCTCTAGATAGTCAGGAGCACCGTGAGAGCCCCCAGGCCCTCTGCGCAGAGTCTAAGAAAACGAGAGTAGGAATTCGCTACCCAGGGTGGAAACCCCCTACCCAGTAGGGGATGCGGAGAGGAGGCAACTCCTCCTTCGCGCGCCAGGAGAGGCAGTCCCAGCGGTCCTCTGATCCGGAGGTACCGAAGAAGGCGAGGTCTCCTCCCGGCTCCGCCAAAGTGGGCAGGAAGGGGGGCACACCCAGCCCCGCAGATCACTCAGGGCTGGGGCCGCCAGAGGGTGGGAGTGCCCCTTCTCACGGCTGTTGGAGCCAGTGGGGAGCAGTTAGGAGCCCCCGCATCGTCCCAGCAAGGAGGGAGGTGGGGGGCGGTACGGACAGGGGGAACCCCCCCCACCAGCTCGCTCGCGGACCGCGTAGGGGACGGTGGGAGGACCACCCCCTAGCCCCCAGCCCCCAGCCCAGGCGGGGACCGCGGAGCGAGGCGGCCCGCGCCGGAGCCGAGTGTGGGCGTGTCCAAGGGGCGGGCGCTCGGGTATCGGGGCGCGGCCGGTTCCTCCTCCCCAGTACCCGGCCCTCGGCCTCGTGCCGCCCCCAGCGCGCGCGGCCCGGCCGTCGGGGGGGCGGCGGCGGCTGCGGCGGCGGGTGGAGGCCTGGGCTGCGCCGCGCGGGGTGGGGGCAGAGGCGGGCCG